>NC_090839.1:36113650-36414275 GCF_028021215.1 Eschrichtius robustus
ATTATATATATATATATACATATATGTATATATATGTGTATATATATATATATATATATATATATATATATATATATATATATATATATATATATACACATTCTTTTTCATATTCTTATCCATTATGGTTTATCACAGAATATTGAATATAGTTTCCTGGGCTATACAGTAGGATCTTGTTGTTTATCCATCCTATATACTAGTTTGCATCTGCTAATCCCAAACTCTCAGTCCATTACTCCCCCACCCTTCCTCACCCTTGGCAACCACAAGTCTTTTCTCTATGTCTGTGAGTTTGTTTCTGTTTCATAGATAAATTTATTTGTGTTCATATTTTAGATTCCACATATAAGTAATATCATATGGTATTTGTCTTTCTCTTTCTGACTTACTTCACTTGCCATGATAATCTCTAGGTCCATCCATGTTGCTGCAAATGGCATTATTTCATTCTTTTTTATGGCTGAGTAGTATTCTATTTAGTGTTTTTATAGCAAACTTTCCCTATTTAACCTACTGTGTTGTTTCTATATTCTGATTGGACCCAGATACTAAAATAATCTTCTTGATTCAATATTAAATTATTTGGATGTAATAATGATAAAAAAACAAGCAATCAAATAAACAAAGCTATGATACTCATTACCTTTGGGGAGGAGCATGAGATTAGGGTAGGAGGCTTAGGGTATTATCTCATTTTTTGTAATACTTGAAATTTCCATATGGAAAATATTTCACATAAGTTACACAATTAATAAAACTTAAGTGAAAAGTTGTTCCTTTTGAAATGTTAAAATATTTTATTAATTTGTACATATATAGTTATTCTGAACGTAGTTATAAAGGGCTACAGTTTATAAATAAATTCAGCAAAACTTACTTATTTTTATATATCAATTTTATTTCTGGATATGTCATATCACTGGTCTGGTCTACCAGTAACTAACTTCTAAGGAAAGATAAGCCACAACTCAGCACCTCTTTTTAGTACAATGCCACTGGGAGGGGCAAATCTAACTTAGAGGAACACTGTCACTTGTCACTTCTCAATCTATGTGCCCATATTAAACTTTTCTCAAGACTTGGGTAGCAAAAGTTTAAAAAATGTAACTTTTTATCACTCTCCATATAGAATATTATCTTGGAAAATACTGAATTCATGATTATTAATGTGGTTTCAAAGATATTATCATAATTTTAAAGAGTTCATAACTTTTTCTATATTTAATACTTGTGCTGGTTGCAAAATCATTATAAAAAATTTAATATTTCATCTCTGGAATAGTTCCTTCTTTACATAGGCACACAGACACACGCACACACACACACACATACATGCACACAGGAATGCATTGATGTATTATCATATTAGGTTAAAAGTTTGGAAGTCTGGATATTCTAGATTGTCAACAAGATACTGTGTTTCCTAAGATGTTTTAAGGAATCCATAAATTGGGATTCACTTTAAGGAAAATCCCCAAGTAAGTTTGTCCAAGAGAAGATTAGGAAGGAAAAAGGAGGAAGAGGCTTAGGTATGGGGGAAAGTGTTAAATTCTCTAGTTTTTTTAACCCAAAATCACCAGCTAATAAGGCATCTAATTAAAATGTAGAATTCACAGCAATCACTATTTTGCATCTGATTTTTGCATACCTTGGAATGGAAATAAGTTAAAATATTCCTGTTAAAATGACGACTGAACAATATGAAGACTTAGACTTGACCACCTGGTCATGCAGTGAAATCTCAGCTTGTTTTGTTGTCTCTTTGTTGGCTGTTTAATCAAAGATGATAATGTGGAATTAAAGACATATGGGAAAAGAAATCATTTTCTGAAAGGCTCATTATGATTTGCCTTGCTACATCAGAGAGTCAACTTTGAAAGTAGATATTGCATGCCCATAATCTGGTAACTGAATTTGGAAAAAAGGAAGGAAGGAAGGGAGGGAGGGAGGGAAAAAAGAAAGAAAGAAGGAAAGAAAGTAAGAAAGAAAGAAAGAAAGAAAGAAAGAAAGAAAGAAAGAAAGAAAGAAAGAAAGAAAGAAAGAAAGGAAGGAAGGAAGGAAGGAAGGAAGGAAGGAAAGAAGGAAGGAAAAAAGAAAAAAAGAAGGAAAGAAAGAAAGAAAGAAAGAAAGAAAGAAAGAAAAAGAAAGAAAGGAAAGAAAGAAAGAAAGAAAGAAAGAAAGAAAGAAAGAAAGAAAGAAAGAAAGAAAGAAAGAAAGAAAGAAAGAAAGAAAAAGAAAAGGAACTGCTACTTACCTTTCTTAAAAGGAAACTAAAGGAATGGGGAGTGTTATTTGTGAATGAAGACGTGGCCTCGTATTGACTGTTACTCTCTGAATTTGGCCAGAGAACTATGTATCCCACTTAGGGCTTTGGAATTCAAGAAGTATCACTAAAGGAACAAGAAACTTTCTGAAACTTTCTGAGATGGTAAAAAGTGTATGAAATAGGATCCAACTTATATTTGAGGATATCTGAGTTATCAGGAATGCACACATGAAAATGTATTGAATATTAGTCAAGGCACAGTGAGTGCTAAAATTAATTCCAAAAGTTTGGAATTGTTGGAACTTACAAAACTGTACTATCAAAGAAATGGGCAGTTCTGAACTCTTCATTGCAGACACTGGATTTGAGATGGACTAATAAACACGGTAATCAGATAGGTAGGAGGTATGGAGATAGGGGATGTGAAAGCATGCTCAGTAGAAGAGACAGAATAAAGAAAGGCAAAGGAAAAAAATATACATAAAGAAAAAGAGACAACATATAATGGCTTGTTAATCTTGTTCCATGTATTAAGATATATTTATTATTTATTTTACACAAACTAAATCATTTTCAGTGTAATCAACAACGACTTCTTAATAAACATTGATTGATGAAAATGAATGCTGTCCTTTGAAAGTAATATTACAGCTTATACTCTTCTCATCTGCAAAACGGTTCAGTAATATTTGTCTCCCCTGGTAGTTTGAGGGTGAAATGGACCCGGTATTAATTAAATGAGGCAAGGAAGTCATGCTTCAGCTTCATAGCATGTGAGACTCCATCCCATACCTTAGCAAACATGAATTATCACACAACAAGGTGTCACTGCACACCCACCCGAGGCTAATTTGGTTTAGAATGTGGAGTATCTGGAACTCTCATATATTGCCAACCAGAGTATGAAAAGGTACAATGCCTTTGAAAAACTAACATAGTAACTATACTTACCCTATGACCCAGCAGTTCCATTCCTACATGTATACCAAAGAGAAAGGAGTTCATGCACCCACAAATAACATACAAAAATGTTCATAACAGCCTTAGTCATAATAGCCAAGTAGTAAGGAAACATCCATCAATAAACAAGTATCCATTAACAGAAGAATGGAAAGACAAACTGATATATTCTTATAATAGATGCACCAGAGCAATAAAAAGAACAAACTGATAGATACAACCACATGGATAAATAAATCTTAAAAAAAATGAACATTGACTGACAAGTAAGCCAGTCACAAAAGTTGGCATCCTGAATGGTTCCACCTGTATGAAGTGGAAAAGCTGGCCGACATTAATCTACCAGAGACAGAATAACAGTTGCCCAATTCTGAGAGTGGGATGGGGATTGACTGGGAAGGGGCACAAGGAAACCTTGTGGGGACCTAAAAGTCTTCTATATCTTGATCAAAGTGACAGTTACAAGGGTGTATACATTTGTGGTAAATAATAGAGTTATAGATTTGTGTTTTGCTGTATGTAAGTTATACTTCAATAAAGTACTGTTATCTAAATAAATGAATGAATGAATAGCTAAATTAATGAATACATAGAATCAATTTAAAAATGCTTGCCAATTGTACTACTACTATTACTTACTATCGTTGTTGTTGTTGTTACTACTAGTGTTTTTCCATACTGGACACCAAATGGCTATGTCATATCTGCAAGTGTGGTGGGGATGGCTTAGGGTGAAAAAATAGTAATAGTCTGTAGTATTATATTAAATCATATTAGAAGAGTTCTGGAGTCTCACTTCTTTGCTGGCTCTGGAATTTAGGCAAGTCTGAGTTCCCTAAACTTTCATCCTTATTCTTTTTTTTTTTAAATAAATTTATTCATTTATTTATTTATTTTTGGCTGTGTTGGGTCTTCGTTTCTGTGAGAGGGCTTTCTCTAGTTGTGGCGAGCGGGGGCCACTCTTCATCGCGGTGCGCGGGCCTCTCACTATCGCGGCCTCTCCCGTTGCAGAGCACAGGCTCCAGACGCACAGGCTCAGTAGTTGTGGCTCATGGGCCCAGCTGCTCCGCGGCATGTGGGGTCCTCCCAGACCAGGGCTCGAACCCGTGCCCCCTGCACTGGCAGGCGGACTCCCAACCACTGCACCACCAGGGAAGCCCTCATCTCTATTCTTAATACATGGGTAATAATTGTACCTCCCACAGTTTTGTAAGAATTGAAACATTTGTAAGCTAACATAACACATATGAAACAATATGTGATATGAATGTAACGTAATATGAAACATGTTATCTATCCTTTTTATTTTCGCCATTAAAATCCTAGCTAATTTTTGGTAGGCTATGTTGCAAATGTAGTTTTAACTTAGTTTTTGGTATTATACTTGCTAAAGTACTTTTTATTGTTTCTTACTTAAGAGATTTATAAAAAATCACTTTCATATTAATTCATGTTATCTTTTGATTACTAGTTATGGTTAATCACTCTGGTGACTGGATGGCTTTTCTGAAGGTTATTGTTACCATAATCAACAAGATTAATATAATCTCCTAGGAAATTAAATGCTTATTGTAGTAAAATGTAAGCTGCTTGAGAGCAGACACTTTGCTGCTGTATCTGTGGCTACTGACATCTATGATGTACACGGCCTAGCATATAGTAAATGCTTAATCAGTATTTGCTGAATCCATAAATTAATATATTTGGTAAACAAAAACCTATTTCTTAGAACTGAACATGCCCAAACTCTCTCTTTGTGAAAATCCTGAAGGCTGAAATTGTGAAAGGCTGCTAGTATATATATTTCATGAAATGCACCAAGAGTTTCTAAAATAGAAGTCTCAAAATATGATAGACTTTGCTTCCAGGAAAGTGTTTTGCACCTATGTTAGAAATGATTTTCTTTGGATGTATGGGACTTTGGATGATCACAAGACACAGCAGCCTTGTGTTGGCATGATGGGGTAACTGGAGAGATGCAAGCAGGATCTAAGAAATCTGTTAAATGGAGAAAAGAAAACTCTATTATCAGTGGCAGCAGGCCAGAAAAGCGTGTTGGACCAACTTCTGGGCTCCTACAAATTTCTGTGAAGTTTGTCAGATTATTTTTCCACAAATATTGTAGTTGCTTGAATGGAGCTCAAAGTCAAAACCACCCCATCGCCCCTCTGACACCTTTGCTTTTCTTTACTTCTTTCCCTGTTTTGACGTTAATGGAATTGTATCCAGTGTTTTACTTCCATAACAGATGACAAAATCCAGACAACCGCTGATTAATGTGGAAGAGTTCTGGATTAAATATCCTGTCAAAAAGAGTAATTGAAATGTTAATTCTATAGAAGTATTTGAACCAATGAGTCACAAGGAAAATAGGCTGAGTTGTGAGATATGTTAAAATAAAAAAATGTTTATTTTCACCGACTGGAAACTAGAATGTAAAGGAAAATAAATGTAAAGTAGTTTTAAGAAGCAAATATTTGTGAAATTCATTTTTATGCTGTAAATTGTGAAAAATAATTACAAAATCAGATTCTGTCTGTACCTATCTGCCTGGTTGTTCATTCAGGGAAGTAGTGCCTGCCCACCCCCAGTGATATTTGAGAATGTGCGGAGGTGTTTATTATTTAACAAAATGGGACACTACTGGGATTGAGGGTGATACACATACATTATTTTATATACATTAAATATCATATGTTATATGTTATAACATGTTTTATAATGTATATGCTATATAATGTTATCTTATATATATAAATATGCATATATATTTTTTATATATATAAATAAATTATCCTTTGGAAATGCTATATTCTTCTGGAGAGACATGGTATTATGGGAAACAGTGTTATGCATAGCTTTGAAAATGATACTGGATGTAATCACAGGGAAACTAGTAAACAAGCCTAAACTGAAAGTCATTCTACAAAACAACGGGCACATCCTCTTTCAAACTATCAATTTGATGAAAGACGAGGAAAAGTAAGGACTGAGATTGAAGGAGGATAAAAAGACTTATCAACTACATGAAATGTATGATCCTGGGCTGGTTTCTGGACCATTTGAAAAAAAAAGACAATATTGGGACGATTGGTAAAAATTGAATTTGCACAGTGTATAAAATAATAGTATTGTAACAATGCCAAGTTTCTTAAATTTGACCATTGTATCATGATTGTGTAAGAAAATGCCCTTGTTCTTAAAAATACATGCTGAAGTATTTAAAGATGAAGAGTCATGGTGAATGCAACTCTCAAATCGTTCAACACACCAAACAGAAGAAGAATAGGTATATGATAAATGTGTACCCATGTTGGTGCTCCTATCCATATCCATATCATATCCATGTCCATATCCATATCATATCCATATCCATGTCCATATCCATAGCATATCCATATCTGTCTATACAGAGAAAAGTAGAAAAAAATTTGATAAAAGAGTAACAATTTCAACTCTAGGTGAAAAGTAGATGGTAATTCATTGTACTTTTCTTGCAACTTAAAACAATTTTTAATAATAATTTTTTAAAGGAATAGATTGGGAGATAACAGCTTTGTTTAAGGGCCGCTGGCACACCTAAAGAGTAAATCTGCTTCTGCAAAGGGACAATTGCAATGTCATATGTGATATATGATGATTTTAATTAAATACCCTTTTGGAATGTACTGTTAACTAGAGCAGTGATATCTTTGAGACTCAGGGAAATAAATCACTATTTAAAATTTTTCTTAAAAGTCAAGTCTATATGATCTTACCACATGTCATTAAAATTCAATTGTAAATAATAAATGTGATTGTCTTCCACTTTAACCAAAGTAACAGCAGCTTGATTGAATTTTTCAGTTTCTAGAATGCTGTTGGGAATAATGGAGACTTTTAAACCAATCCAGATTGTTGAGCTGAGTTGAATTTAACTTGGAATTAACTTAGTACTATTTGCATAGTGTAGACACAAGATATTCTGAATACATTTTGGTTCATGATCAGCATGTTACTGTTTTGTGGTTAAATATGAGGAAAAAGGTCCTAAAAACAATTTATTTTCATCACGATCTCTTCTTGTCTCTCTCTCTCTCTTTCCCTCCTTCTCACTCTGAATTTGTACTCATGTGAGTCTGTGCTCTTTGTTTTTAATAGAGTGGTAAAAGTATATTTTCAGTGTCACTGTCACTTCATGCTTTTTGCTTCTTGCGGGAACACGTATACCACTTGTGACCCTTGGCTGTGTCCCTAAGATGTGGTAGCCTTTGCAGTTAAGGGTAAGTGGCAGTAGAATACACTTTGTTCTGTACAGTGTTAAAAAAAAAAATGTGCCCCTTTGTTTGGCCAACCTTCATGAACTTCTGTTTACTTCAGTGGCAAGTGAAACATCTTACACATTGTGTAAGAAAGAAATATTGTCTTCAATGGGAAATGCATTCCATGTCTGTTATATTTCATATTATAATAGATTTTTCTTGAGCTTATACTATTCACCACATGAATACATGACTTTTTTCAGGGGTCAGTATTTTGAAGTAACTATTATTTGCATTTGTAGGAATAGGTGACAAATATTAAATATTTTTATAGTTAAGTATCATTTTTAACTCAAGTTCCCAAAAAATACTCCCACCTTTTTATATGAAAGGTACTTGAACAATTCCCTTTCAAATAAAGAAAAAAAATCTCTTTTCATAGGGCACAGGCACAGGAGAGCAAAGATGGAAGATGAAGGAGCAGGTCAATGTCCATATTCTGTCACTCTCATTAACTCGGTCAGTTCTTCTCCGCTTTGTCTTTCCACTTTAATCTTGCCTTATTCAGCAAGTGATGTCATAAGGTCCAACTTTCAGAGGGATATGCTAGTGGCATCTCCAAGTGGTCTGACATGATTACCATTTGGAGAATGTTTGAGCCATAGGACAGAATCCTGGAGACTGACATTGGCAATGAGAATAGAAGTTTTGTAGTGACATATGTCCAGGGGAGGGGGAGCTGAAGGGATCAGGATGGCATTGATTAGTTGTTAATAGATAGAACCACAGAATTTATGAAGGAAAAAGAAAAGCAGGAAACAAGCAGACTCATTCTGATACCCTAAAGAAATGTGTGGATTCTGCTCTCAGAAATGTATGTGTGTGTGCACCAGTTGGAAGAATCTAGATCCCTGAGGACTGTTCGTGGACACCCATATTTGGAAACTCAGAAGGTGACAGTGCAGTAGGTTTACAGAGGCCTCTGGCCTTTCCATCTGCCTTCCTTTCTTTCTTAAGAAGCATCAATGTCTTCCCAGTCATTTCAAGAAGTCGAACTCTAGCGCTTTGGGACTTTATTAAGTACAGTAATTAGATTGCCCTAAACATAAGCCCTTTGACACATCCCCTGACAGTAATCCATTCCTTGCAGAGCTTAGGGGCCTGAGCAGCCACAGAATGTTTTCATTATAGAGCTCTGGGCTTCCTCTTGTCTGGAGCTTTAACTACTGATGTTCAGCCACTTAACAAAGACCGCATTGCAATCCTTGGCTAAGTTCGAGACAAGGGAGTGCAGTGTCCTGGGCTTACAGTCAGCTGTATCTGAGGTATCTTGGATTTAATGTCTGCCTTTCTCCTTTTCAATTTCCCCTCTCCCCCTAAAAGATGCTGAGCTTATTTTCTTAATTGTTTCAATATAAGGCTAGAAAGTTGAATTTCATTGCCCAGAGGGAGCCCAGCATCTGTGTACCTATTCAACCATTATGTGAGCTAAGCGACTAGTGTTATAGACTCTGCATGTATCTCCAAGAGCATTTCCCATTTACTTATTTGGGCTTTAACAATTCTTGTGCTCAGAGATCTGCTATTCAAAGTGTAGTCCAGGACTAGTGGCGGCACAGGCATCCCTGGAGGGTTGTTAAAATGCAAAATCTCAGGTCGTGCATCAAACCAGCCAAATCAGAATCTGTCCCTTAACAAAATCCAAACATGATTATCATGCATTTTAGAGATGGGAAGCTCTGATCAGAAAGGATTTAGTCAGTCGATTGATCTGAATTACTTAGCCTATGAAGTGGGGGTCTAACTAGCCCATTTTTCTACCACAAAAATAACTAGATGGCTCAGCATTAAAAATTATTCAGATAAATGAATTTATTTATTTTTTTCCAAAGTTCATTTGAGTAACCATTTTGCATTTTTGTGTCAAATTGTTAAAATAAGTCAAAAATATTTTTATCCACTAGCCATAAATCTTTAAGAAACGAGCATCTGGTAATGCAGACAGTGCTGAGGCACATTGGAATTTGACAGGTACCTGCACTATGCTTGAAGCTTCATATATTTATTCTAAACAAAAGCTACCTGACACAAGTATCACTCATCATATTTCCCACATAAAAACAGGAGTCCCAGTGAGATTTTGTGCTCATTCACAGCACCACACGCAGTGAGCCCACACTCAGGGCTACCTCTTGCGAATTTTTTCCTCTTTCCACTCTTCTGCATAAAAGACAATTCCAAAAATTGAGAAGACTTTAATTCTAAGCCATTATCTAGAGCCAGTTTCTCATCCTCAGTGTTATTAACTTTTGAGGCTAGATAATTCTTTGTTGCTGGGCTGTCCTGTGGGATGAGCCCATTGTGGGATGTTTAGCAGCACCCTTGACCTCAACCCACAAGATGCCAGTAGCAAGTCACCAGCTTCTCACTGAACCTGATCTTCCCTCCCCTGCCCCCCACCTCCTCCACCTCCATTTCCCTTCCCTCCCCTCCCCTACTCCACCCCCACCTCCCACCATCTTGCAAACTAAAAAATATCTCCAGAAAATGCAGTATGTCCCCTGGGGGCAAAATCACCTCTAATTGGGAACCACTGGCCTAGAAATATGTGCAGTTCTAATTACTCCTAGCTTTAATCTGATTTTCTCTATCATGTAACTATTTTTTTATGAGACTGCCCCCTTCTGGTTAATTAAAGATTCCAGGTAACCAAGGCTAAAAACATTTCGTAATTGATGCCAGCTTGTTTTCTCCACTTTCTCGGCATTCCATACTTTCACAAAAAAAGGACATTCAACTTCTGCTTGTTTATCCTAACAGGTGTGCTCACAAGTTTCTTTTTTTTCTTCCGTGGTTGCATTACAATCACTGCCTGCAGGAAGGTAGAGAGATGCTATGCCATGGAAGCAAGTCAGTCTAGTGGATGAAGACACAGGCCCTCCAGCCCACATTCTCCTGCAACACTTCCTAGCTATGTGATCTTGGGTAAGTTATCTCCTCTTTGTTTTCTCTGTGAAATGGATTCCTGCCTGATAGGATTATTGTGAGAATTAAATGAGATGTTTCACTGATACTTAGAAGAGTGTCTAACACAGAGAATGTCAACAGTTGTTTATTATTATTCCTTTGGGTATTATCTACACCTCAGGGTATTGCCAGGAACAGAAGAAGGGCCAGACTCTCACTCATAAGCACATATTCTGTGGTTTTGAAATTTTATTCAAGCAAAGTTTTAGCCTATATTTTACATATTTAAATTGTGTAACATATTCTATTTCTACCGCAGACTTTTCCATGTAGGAGGTGGGAATATCACTGAAACATGTAAGCTGCTTGTTAACATTGGCTACTTTTGATTAATTCATAAAAAGTTCAAAAATGAACAAAACTGATCAGTGAGAGAGGGTTACCTTTGGTGCTTGGGGACAGGGGTAAATTGAAGGGAGCCTGATGAGGATTCTGGGACAATTCAAGTTCCATTTCTGGAGTTCGTTACATGAGACTGAGGAGTTTGTGAAAATCCATCAAGCCGTTCACTGATGATTTAGACACCTTTCTTTAGCTATTTATACTTTAGTAAAAGTTCAAACATACAACACAGATCAATTATAGAAAAATAAAAATCTTGTTCTACACCTAACAATATTGTTTTTGAGAAAAGTAGAGACTTTCAGAGTTAAAACATTTTTGGTATTTTGTTTCATTATGGTTCCTGCATTATTCAAATGGTTTTCAAGGGAAGCTTGATTTCTTAAACTCTGTCTGTGCTTGTGTTATAAATATGGCATGGGGTGTGAAAAGAAGTTACTATATGGTTGTTTATGTTCACATAGCCAAACACAAACCTGAATATTTTTTTAACTCAGACATAATATTGAGAAGTGCTACTTGCATGACTTCAACTATATTTTTAGCTGTTCATGCTATTGTTAATGTGAAAAATATAAAACTAAATTACAGGTCCCCCTATTTTCATTATGGAACAATTTTACAGCTGTCAAAAAATTTGTGTTTCACATTTCCCACATACACAAGGCTACACTGGTACTAAAGTTTACAAGTTTTTCTTTGGCTTTTTGTTAGTAGATGAAAAGTTGATACAGTAATGATTTTGTTGCAAAGTTGTCAAAATAAATAGACCACACAAAGCAAAGACAAGGACACTTAAATTCCAGAAAAAGATGCAATTTAGGTTATAACCATGCATGGTAAATAGAGGAGCCATTGGTGGAATCACCATATTGTGCCCAAACCTCTTTGAAGCCAAGAGTTTCAACATTTTCACCCCATTTTCCCCCCAGAACTGCTGCAGAGGAGACAGTCTGACTGATGAGGTTTCATGCATTTTTATTTTTTCTGCCATCTCCTATAGATGTGCCCATAAGCAGAGAAATAATAATAAGACCCAAGGGCACAGAGAAGGTGAAGAGGGAGAGTGGAAAACAGAGCAGTTGCACCCTCGTTAAACCCTCAGTAAGACAAGCAGCCCATAAAGTAGTTTAGCAAAGATTGCTTATGAAAACTTAGTAGAATATAACAGCATCTTTAAATGAATTAAATTCTCTAGGATGATGTAGAAAATATAATATGATTCATAATTCTAGCAAAAAGCACATTTTCAGAGCATAAAAACAATTAGAAAGTTCCTAATAGTAATACTGAAACATACTTGGTCCTTTTTAATCATGCTTGCATTTAACAATAGAATATTTAAAAATTTAATTACCGCAGCCTATCTTTACATCTAAGCAACATATATTAATTTCACCCATGAGAAAAAAATCATCGTAAATTTCAAGGCAGATTCACGTTGAGGTTCAGATATCATCACAAATGACCTTCCTCTTCTCCTTCTAAATATAAGCTGTGTTTGTTTCCCCAAAGAGCAAGGTAGCTTGGCCTGAGGGGTTCTCATTTGTCTAGTCAGATAATAATGCCTATAACTAACTTCTCTTTTTAAAAATGCTATGCCTTTTTCCCATTTTGTGTAGTAAGCCAGGCCTTTTCAAGTTTTTTTCACAGAGGCAGGCAGAGTGGTTAGTAAGAAACTGTATATGCTTTGCCTTGGGTTCTAAGCCTAAGAACCAACTTTGTCCCTAGGGTGGAATGTAGAATTCTGGTGACAGCAATGGGCATGTCCTTTGTTTCCTCTGTTCACTTAGAGTCTTTGCAAGGTTCTAAGTAAATGCTATTAACAAGCATTAATACAAAGCATGAGTATGGAATTTCAGGGAGAGTCAAAGTAGCAGAATGAACAGCTAGGGGAATATGAGACAACCCAATTAGCTGAAGTCAGACATCCTCAGCAAAATGAAGTTGCTGATGGCAGACAGGTCTTGAGGGTCTGAGTCTGACATAAAGGCTGTAAAAGTATCAGGACCACCAACTACTACTTATGCATCGATACCATAGAAACTCCCACACATGAGAGAGATGCTTGTGTATTAGAAACAAGCGATGCACATATATCCATAGAATCAAATGTGGCAACTGTAAGAATAGGCACCAAAACCCCCAAATGAATAAAAACAGTAACATGGGGAGGGGGTTTGGAAAGGGGGCATCTTTAATGATGAAACCCAATGACAAACTATTCTCTGGTGGAAGTTATGCCGTATATGCCATTTGGGAGATGATTTCAAATGGCGTTCCCAGGAATATTCTCTTCTGGATGCCTTGGTTCTGTCAATTCTTCCATCTCAGAGTTTCTTAATCCTTGAAATTGGCATTGATCTTCTATATCCAGCTATCGGCTTTTACACATTTGCAATTTATTCTCTCAAAATAGAGGCTAACATAAAGCAAGCAAAGTGGACATGAGACAAACTTTCCTCCCAAGGTCAAACTGGTTGCTCAGTGACCTGCTCACAGCTTTAGGGTAACTCATAGCCCTGCAGTCATTCAGCCCCTGGAGCTGTCCACATGAAGCTGAGTAACCTCTGTCTTAGCCTGCCAAAAGGTTTCTCAGCGCAGTGCTACCCTTGACTGGCACTCTGTCATTATGCTATATTTAGGCCGTGAAAGTTGTAATTAGCTTTGTTCTGCTGCAAATGGATCCAGCCTCACATGCAGTATAAAAGGTAATAAAATAGGTGGGCAGATATAAAAACCTGAATAAGCACCTTATGCAGGAAAATTTCATGGTTCCCAAACTGATGAAAGAACCAAGAAAAGGGAACGTTCATGGCTTCAAAAGCAGTAGAGGCCAGCTAAGAAGCCACATCTAGGTACGGCCAGCTTGCCACACAATGTTTAGTCAACCCCCTATCTCTCCCCCATCCCCCCAGTCCTGTCGACTGACAAGACTCTTCTGTAACTTGGTGATATTTATTTGGTGGAAGCTGTTTTGTTTTGTTTTGTTTTTTTTAATATGGCATCTCATATCTCTTTAAGGGGACAGTTTTGTTTAAAAGTGGACTTTTAGAACTCCATTGTTCAGTATCCCTGCATTATCCGTTCTAGATATTGTCTGGGATGTGAATGCCATCTGTTTTACCACACATAGCCAAGTGTGTTTGCAGGAATGGATGCTACTTATGAAAAAAGAGCTGGCAGGAAGGTACCAAAACATTAGGTCCACAGTGCCAAAATCGTCATTATGAGTTGATGAATCCCCTTTCACTCTCCAACCTGGTTATAAGCTCCCTGAAGGTGAGATCTATTGTCTCTTTCACAGGCTTTAGTTAAACATGGGCTAGCTGTAGATTATTAACAGATGAGTCATCAAGGAGATGCACTTAGAACAAAATATACGCTTTTTCAAGACCCAGGTTAAACATTTTAAAAATAATCTTTATTAAGCTATTGACAAAGGTTTTTCCGACATTATGCAGGACTTTGGGGAACTTTGTATATTTGTCAGTTTGTTCAATGAACACAAATTCAAATAAAAGAAATAGACGGATACGTGTAAGGAAAGATTTTCAAAGAAAGAACAAGTATGAATTTTGTGTATACAGAAGTATAAAAAGAGAGAAAAGAAAAACAAAGAAAGGAGATCCAGAGGAAAGAGATGAAAGTATATTGATGAGTTGGTATATAATACTTAACAGTGAACTTGAAGTCAGGAAATGTCATGGTTACTGTGCCTTCAGGAATGAGCTATAGAGTAAATGTTATTTCTTGTATTTTGTGGTTATGGGAGAAGAAGTGAGTGGGGAAGGACTCCTCATCCATCTTAAAGGAGGGTCCTAAGAATAAAAAGAGCAAATGGTATCATGCAGACAAGAAGTGGTCTAGATACCAGGTAGATATAGACATTTTTTCTGTCCTCTTTTATTGGGTTTGTATGTAGTGAAATGAGCTAGATGCAAGGGAACATCTGAGAACAAAAATTCAAACAATATCTTATATCTGTGTAGCTTTTGACAATTTACTTGCCTATTTTTGCATTAATGTCCATATTTAATCTGCCTAGCTCTTTGAAGTGGGAATGGTCAAGTTTATTTTTCAGATGAGTGAACTAAGTCCAGGAAAAGCCAGGACACTTGATTGACCAACTTCTCAGCTAGTTAAAAGCAGAGGCGAGATTCAAACCTAAACCCACCTCCCAGTTTAATGCTCATCTAAGTCCTCACTCCCTGTCCTATAAAGAGCCTCAACAGCCTAGAAGGGAAACCAGATATCAAGGATGTTTGCAATTTCCCATAGGACTCAAAGAAAATAGTTATAATCCACAGCTAAAATTTCATCTGCATTTTTATAACCAGAGCGTGCAAAATCCCAGTGCTAGCAGTGCCAGCTTCCACTTCTGGAATCTTCTTCAGGAGGAAAAACCACCCGATTCTCCCTTTTGGCCACTGATTAGGAAACATGGGATTCGGGGCTGACAAAGTAATTATAAAGGGAACTCAAGGACCTTGATAAGTTAAGGATAAAATAAAGACATTTGAGGATGTCTACTAATTTCCCTGATGACTGGTGACAGTTTTGCCATTGTGTCTAAGGGAAGTTATCCAAAGTTCTAGTGCACATTTCTTTTTCTTTTTTTTTTAAACATTTATTTATTTATTTATTTATTTATGGCTGTGTTGGGTCTTCGTTTCTGTGCGAGGGCTTTCTCTAGTTGCAGCAAGTGGGGACCACTCTTCATCGCGGTGCGCGGGCCTCTCACTATCGCGGCCTCTCTTGTTGCGGACGGAGCACAGGCTCCAGACGCGCAGGCTCAGCAATTGTGGCTCACGGGCCCAGCTGCTCCGTGGCATGTGGGATCTTCCCAGACCAGGGCTCAAACCCGTGTCCCCTGCATTGGCAGGCAGATTCTCAACCACTGCGCCACCAGGGAAGCCCCTAGTGCACATTTCTTCACGTTGAATGGGTTCATATTGTTATATTAAATATAATTTTTATTTGGGGGGGATGAGAGGCTTGGATTGTATTTTTCTTTATTGAACCTTGCATTTTTTTGTCAGCTTAGATATTGAATATGGTTCACTTTGTAAGAAAAAGAGAAGGAAAAAGTAGGATATATGAATGATTTAATTACATTTATTTTATGGAGCTTAGTCTTGAATTTTAAGTTCATAGATTTTTTAGATCAATATGTGCTTTTTTAAAAGGCAATGTAAAAACTTCTTCTATGCCGTAACATTATAACAAAAAATTCAGTTATAAATGTTTATACTATTCATGACAAGTGGCATTTTTTTCATTCATAGAGAGCTTCATTTGTTTTCCCAAAGTTGACTTTTTCATATTCAGAACCAGACATTTGAAGGATTTGACATTTTACAGTTGATGACAGAAAATGGAAAAAAGCACAAGCTTTTTTCCTCCCCCCTTCTGCTTTCATAATTCTATCCTGGCTCAACATGACTTTTTTTTTTCTCCCCTCAAAATTTCCAAAACTGTTCATACTGTTGTGATAAGACCAAAGCCAGTGACTTTAACACTGGAAAGAGTTTTTTTTTAAAAAAATGTTGAAAATGTGACTGGGAGGAAAATGGGTAGAAGGAGAGTGAACACTTGTGATGCTATTTCTTTGACAAGGTGTCAGCTCAGCTCCCTCTGTATCATTTGAAATAATAGAAAGTCATCAGGCCACACTTTTTCACTCCAACTCAGATTTCAATATTGTACACTTTTTCTTTAAAGAGGTGTGAAGTTTCTTTTTAAGAAGAGTCTCTTTCTAAATATATATAGAAATTTCCATACATTTATATATAAATGTACATTATATAAAACACATGAAGAAAAATAAAGATTAAAAAAAACACATGAAGAAAAGTAAAGATTAAAAAACAAAAAACAAACACATGAACACTCTCAGCTAAAATCCAAAGAAAATCAGTTTTTAAAACGTGAGAGGTGTTTGGAAAGTCTCATTATCAGGCCTAAAACAACAAATGAGATTTGAGATTAAATCTTGTAATCATTATGAACATTAGCTTACGTTTTTTCTTTTTGACACAAAATTCTCACAGGTGGTTCTAATTAGACATAAGTAGTGACAGTGGCCAGTTTGACTAAATCCAGATCCTAGCCAAGAGTAATGGAAAAAAGTCTCAGCTCACCTGCTTAGAAAACAGAATCTATATTGAGACAGTTCAAGGAAATGACACCCAGGACAAAATGTAAAAACCGTGGCTTGAGTCCCTTTGTGTTTTCTTCCTTTAGGGAGCCAAACACCATGAAACACCTAATGCCATGTTTCTTGCTGCCCATATTAAATTCCAAGTTTCTTAAAGAAAGCTTGTGTTCCTCTAAGACAAACTCTGTCCACTTTGCCATCTTGTAGGAAAAATACAAGGTTGTATGTTATATATATTGTCAGTCATTTTTATCCTTTTGTCTGGCATGGCTGAATGGCTAGTTGATAATTCTGTCAAGTCATTTCCTAAATAATTTACTGTTTTCATTAAAACTCTCTGTTACCTTTAGTTTAGTTGAGCCATACAGGAAAGGAAAAACATCTTTTTGGAAATAGTTTCCAAAAATCAGTAGGTTAGTAAAACTTGGATCATTTACCTTACAAGTTTTGTGATAATAAAGTTTCTCCCTAGTCATTCGTGTTCCTTTCTTATTAGTTAACACTTGTGTTCTATGAAGCAAACGCGCTCATCCTTGGCTAAGAAATGTCTTGAAAAATTCATGCAGGTATTTAATGGCCATCCAGAGTAATTTTTTAATCTTCTTAAGCAGGACCATTGCACATAATTGTGCCACTGCACTAGGACACCCAGTCAATGGGATGAGTGAGGTTTAAAATTCATGCCTTCCTGACAAGGGGCTGTGTCTGCCTGAAAGAAGCTGCAGCATTTTCTAATTTGCGGAGACTGGGCTTCCTGCCTTCCACTCATAAGTCATTCTTGGAAATCCAACCAAAAGGTTTTTTTTAAAAAAGCAAAGGATTACTTATGTAATTATTTACTTATTTTTTTTCCTACTCTAAATATTTTAGTATATTATTGTCAATCAATGAATCTGAATTATCTTCATATTTTTCCCCCCAAATATGGTAAGGCATGATATATCAGCCACTGACATCTCACTTTGTGATTTCTTAAGCATGGCACCCAAGCTTGCTGAAACATGGGTTTTCTTGGCCGATTCAATGTACATTGATAAGGTAGGTTAAAAATTGGGGAGTGAAGGGACAGGAAGAAATACCCAGAGAAGCCCATATACACTTTCCTCCACATGGTGGAAAATATGCTCTTGACTAAACAATTTTCATAGCAGTTGGTGATGGTTCATTTCTTTCTGTATACCTGCCC
This sequence comes from Eschrichtius robustus, assembly GCF_028021215.1. Lineage (NCBI taxonomy): Eukaryota > Metazoa > Chordata > Mammalia > Artiodactyla > Eschrichtiidae > Eschrichtius > Eschrichtius robustus. The sequence goes on from NC_090839.1 coordinate 36,131,836, forward strand.
CTAAGATACAGAGCGAAATAGCAATAGTGTAAGCAGATAGCCTTTAAAACTCTAGCTTTTGTGAAACATTTCTTCATTTTGAACACTTTGATGATAATAATTATTATTATCACTACTATTATTTTACCTCGTACAAAACTGTGCTTGAATTCATAGTACTCACAATTCCTGGTTGTTATCTTGGAGGAATGATTTCTTCTGATTCAACAAGGTTAAAAGTGTGAAGGAAAGCAAAACAAAACAGTCAGCAGTTTATGAACAGCATGTGTTCGTGAATTTTACTTTTTAGCAGCTCAAATTGATCTCAACTGAATACCCCTTGAAGTTCTTTTCAGCTCTTGCTGTTTGCAGATGTAAAATATTTTTTCATATCAGTGCAAAAATAACTGCTCTTTATTGGTGGTTAGATTCCTAATGAGGCTGATTTCCTACAGAGAAAGGCCTGGAATGTCAGTCCCACCCTTTTAGCTAATAGTGACAAAATAGATATCTCTGTCCTATTGCTTTGGGGAATGCATTTGATCTTAGCAGGGGATCCACTGATAATGAGAGGAGTCCTGAAGAGAAATACCAGAATTAAAAGGTAGAACATGCTATCCATTTTGCTTATATCACCACTAGTCTAAGGAATCCCTAGGGGCCTGGAGATGTAAAAGATTCAGCAGCTTATCTCCCAAAGCTTTTCCAATTCAGGAGAGATGACATATTGTCTTGGGATCTTATCAGGATTTAAAGAATATTTTTCCAAGTGAAGTTCAAGATTGGACACTTTTGGAAAGGAATCATTTTGAGCAAACTTGTTTCCTAACACTTATCTACCTCATGAGGCTGTGATGGGTCTACAATTCACCCTGCAAGAAATTTCTGATCCGTATTCAACTTGCCTCCTCCCATGTGTTTCACTCAAACCCGCCCTTAACAAGTCAGAGAAGGTTTCTGGCAGCTGGTTTTGGAGTTAAGAAATCCTGGACCAGCTAGAAGGGTGGGATAGGGAGGGTGGAAGGGAGGGAGACGCAAGAGGGAAGAGATATGGGGATATATGTATATGTATAACTGATTCACTTTGTTATAAAGCAGAAACTAATACACCATTGTAAAGCAATTATACTCCAATAAAAACATTAAAAAAAAAAAGAATCTTAGGGAACTTAATGCACCTTGGTCATACTTTTTTCTTTCTACTTCATACCCCTTCTCTCTCTTTATCCTTTTCTCTGGTTGTCACTTTCTGTTTCTTATTTTATTTTATTAAAAAAAAATTTTTTTTGTCTTTTTCTAGAGTGGCAGCAGCTAGAAAAATTCCTAGACTGTGTCAGCCTTCGTCTCCTTCATCACCCACAGAGAGCTTGGGGCAGGGCCCTGCTCTTCTTGTAGCCAGCAGGACAGCTACTGGTCTAACCAACCAGTCAAAGAAGAGAGACCATTGCTACTCAAATGCCCAACTTCCCCTAGCTACAATTGATATGCCTTCTTTTACTTGTGGAGTTACCTATTAAAGCCATCACTTATTGATTTTAGAGTCATATATTGCAACTTTTAATCACATCAGTTCAGCTTTCTCTTCTTTAGTGCTGGAAACTGCCCATCAGGACCTCTATTTTCTTTTTGACATTCCTACTGTCTCAAGCAAGGAGGCGGGGAGGGGAATTCAAGCTGGAGCTATAATCCTAGAACTACTCCAGGTTTTACTTAAATAGTTGTACTGATTGGTTTCTTCATTAGTAAGTTAATCATGGATTTTCTCCCTCAATTTTGTCATGAGCTCACCTAAGAAAAGCTATAAACATCACATTTTTTTTTTTTCTTCAAAACATAAGAAAGGACTATTCACAATAAATTAATATAGGTAGTGCAAAAGCACAGTTAACATGTAGGGATCCCCCAGCACAGCAATTAAGTCATCTTTCCTGTTGCTTGCTGAGAGATGACAAAGTGAAAAAACTTTAGGTGCACCTAACTTTGGATTCTTTTCATAAGTCTCACCTCTGCTCCTCATTTTTCCCATCTGTAATCATGGCTGTGGGTAGAGATCATCTCAAAGTTCTTCCAGTTCTAATGTGATATGTAATTATAGATTTTTTTATAATAAATAAATTTATTTATTTATAGCTGTGTTGGGTCTTTGTTTCTGTGCGAGGACTTTCTCTAGTTGCGGCGAGCAGAGGCCAGTCTTCATTGCGGTGTGCGGGCCTCTCACCATAGCGGCCTCTCTTGTTACGGAGCACAGCCTCCAGACGCGCAGGCTCAGTAGTTGTGGCTCACGGGCCCAGTTGCTCCGCGGCATGCGGGATCTTCCCAGACCAGGGCTCGAACCCGTGTCCCCTGCATTGGCAGGCAGATTCTCAACCACTGCGCCACCAGGGAAGCCCTAATTATAGATTTTAAGTGCATGCATTTCATTTGAATTTCTCTCAAAAGATGAGATGATATGAGTATTTCAACATAAAAAATGTATTGCGGCTCACAGTGACAGCAAGCTTTTCAAACCACTGTGCAAATACTTCCACTGGTAAGATGGTCCTAATAGTGAAGAATAAAATCCATGGAATTGGAAGGGAGCAGCTTGGCAAGTCAGTGTTCTCTTGGTCCCAGAAGTCCTTTTGGTTGAGAGGAGATGAGCTGATAAGCCTGGTGATGACAAATATCAACACACTTTGTAGATATAACTTCATAGATATAACTAGTCAGGTTGTAGTATAAGGGCAACAGTGGAATGTATCTCTCAAATATCTTGTGATATTTGTATAGTATGCTCACCCACTGTGAAGTGTGAGCATTCCACAGGGAAGAATTAGCTGATTACTCAACTAACTTCCAGACTACATGCCTCATGCTGGGAGCCCAGCCCTGTCAGTGTAGGAAATGATTTGGGGTGTGATCAATACAGTGTCCTAATTCCATAGTGAAAAATTCCCTGCTACCACATGGAGAGGTGAACACCAGGGCTTAGGAGAGCGGGGACAAGAGTGTCACCTGAGGATGAGTGGCTAGAAACACCAGGTGCACACACGCTCCTGGTCATCCTTCCTCTCCTAATGGTAGGCAAGCTTCATCCTTCTGTGTGACCTCTGCCTCTAATCTGGCCACTGGGCCAAAGTCACAACCAAAATTTTAAACCTACTAGAGAAAATGGCAAGAGGCAAGTGAGTCCATCTCTTTGTATTCTCTCTCTTTTCTATTTAGAAATACATTAAAAAGATAGCTCCTCTTAGCAGATAAGGAAAAAGTATATGAAATCTTAATATTTAAGAGCCCTGATGTCTGTCACCCTAACATTATATGCAGAGTTTGGTCTGATGTGAGGCCCTTACAGCATAAGAGACGTGAACTCAACCTGGTCTGGAAATGATGCAACAATTCTACGCAAAGAATAAATGAAATAAAGCAAAACACAGAGACATCTTTTCTAGCGAACCATTTTTTAATGCATAAATTCTCTGCATTGTGTACCAAAAGGCTAGTGTCAAAACATCTTCATAAAAATAAAAGTTTGGAAAGCCATTTTTTTTTCCAGAAAATTTCCATCAGCTTTCTTTCCAGGGTTAAACTGCACCGTACATGTTAAGTGAATATGGAAGTCTATATATTCATTCTGGACTGTTCTTTCCAATTAGGTGGATGTCTGGAGAGCTGCACGTGATCTTAATAATGCTCAGATTTTTACATAAGCCATTTTAATAGAGACAGACTCTTTGAAGGTAAGCAAGAGGGATAATAACTCTTGGCAGTATTGTTGTTCAGGAAATTTCAATTCTTTCATAGGAAACTGAAAATACATAGAGGGTTAAAATGAATACAATACACAGATGAAAATCCCCATTTGGAAGCTGGCTTTTCTCAAATAGTTTCTCTATGTTGACTGTTCTAACAATTGTCCCACTTAGGCTCTTCAGGCTATAGCATAGAGCATTGTTTAAAAGTACTTTAGACTGATAAATCAAGTGTTGAGATCAAGCACTGTGTGTGATGAGTTCCCCTGTAGTATTCACAAGTATCCTGTTGAACGCTCACTCCTGGCCAAGTATTTCTCAAGTACTGTAGTCCTTTACTTCGATGTCAGGACCCCAGATTTACTTGCCATCTCAGCAGAGTACACCATCCACAGAGACAATGATAAATGATCCAAAGACTGAGCAAGTGTCCTGTTTACAGCAAGGCAAACTCCACACTGCTTGTGCTTAAATCCTGTGGGCTCAATGTTCAATGGAACAGTGCATTATTTGTGATATCTCAAAATTTCAGAATATTTTAATTTCTTTCCTTTGTGTAATATCAGCAGTTGTTTGTATCCCATGAGAAGTATAAAACCCAGGAATTGCACTTGAAATAGAATCATGGGTCCTCAGCTTGGGTGGGTTTTAAAGGTGATCAAGACTGTGCTTTGTAAACGTTAATATACATAAAAAAATTCTGAGAATCAAGTTTAGATACAGATACTTGTGCACTCAATGCCCAAATGTATTTCCATGATATACACTATAATTAATCTGAAAAGACTAATTACATTTATTTTAGAGTTATCTATGCTCTGGATTATCTCTTTTCTCTTGAATTAGTTGATCTGTTCAGTTTGTGCCTCTCTGGGATATTGATTTCTTCAATGGATTATTCTGGCATATCAATTTATATTTGCAAATGATGGCTTGATTTATTGATATCAGTAATTGAAGTAGGTACACATGACACAAATGGGGAAAAAATTGTACTCAGAGTAATTACAAGCTCTCTGGCTCTGAAAAGAGGCAGGTAAGATGGGAGGGAGGCAGGTAGGGATGAGTATGTAGTCAGGTGGCTCTCCTTTGGGATGGAGGGAGAGCTTGCCTTATCGAGTGTCCAGAAAGAGCCCTCTTTGTTCTTTGTAGTGATAGAAACGTGCCTGCCATACTGCTTCCCTGCCCTAATCCCCAGTACATCTTTGGGATTACTGTTGGGCAGATCCCCAACTTTACTCAGAAAGACGGTCTTTCGGCTTTTGCCTGAGGGCAAATGTTTTAGTCATCAGCTACCTTGAGGATCAGACTGCCCTGGTGTTCACTAACATATTCCACTGACCCTTACCATGGCCTGCTTCTGAAGCTTCAATATCAGGTTAGTATGAAGTTCTGATGAGAATATCTATTATATTAAAAAACAGTTCTGTCTAAGCCTGTGTTGTCCTGTGAGCTCTTCATCATTTTGGGCTTCACATCTGCTTTGTATCTTCTGGATATTTCTCATTGTTTGAGCTGGTTGGTGTAACCCTCTCAGTTTTCCACTGCTGCCTTAAATTTATTCTCTTCACTTTACTTTTCCTACGGAATTTTGGGAGGGAGGGGAGAAATGCATATATTCAATAGCCTCCTTCAATGTGAAACTGTCAACTGACGTAGTTACATGGTTGTCCCTTTACCCAAAATAATTTCTGACCCAACTAGGATTTCCTACTGTGGACTGATACTCAATGGCATTGCCAATTCTATAGTTTAAATCAAATGCTAGCCCCTTCTAATACAATAGTCCAGCAATAATAATCTACAAATTATTATATCTCACCTCAATTCCTAAGCTCTCATGTCAGGTCGGGACTAATGTGGCCAAGCCAAGCTACTTACACTTTCAAGTTACTCCATTTTCTTATGTTTTGTCAGGAGTGGAATTGGGGGTGGGTGGTATAGGTTTAGAATTTACCCAGCAGTAGTCATCAAAATGTCTGATGTAGAGAAGTCACATGTTAAGTAGCTGTTGATATCATAAAGACTCTAATAAAATGATGAAATGGGAGAATTATATGTTTTGACTTTGACAGTGATGTCAGAAAAGTTTCACTCTGAATCCTCTTCAAGCATGCCTTTAGCTTTACAGTGTCTGTTGGCTTTCTTCATTGAGCAGAATAAAATTATCTGATAATTATGTGTCAGAAAAGTCTCTCACGCTGGGGCTGCTGCTGCCGCCTCCAAAAAGCCTGTGTGTGAGCACAGGTCACTCTCCACACCGCCCCTCCCGGTAGCCTGTGCAGCCCGCCACTGCCAGGGTCCCGTGATCCAGGGACAACTTCCCCGGGTGAACGCACTGCGCGCCTCAGGCTGGTGCAACGTCACGCCGGCCTCTGCCGCCGCAGGCTCACCCCGCCTCCTCTGTACCCCTCCCTCCCCGCGGCCTGGGTGAGCCAGAGCCCCCGAAGCAGCTGCTCCTTTAACCCCATCCTGTCTGGGCGGGGAATAGACGTCCTCAGGCGACCTACACGCAGAGGCGGGTCCAAATCCAAAGCTGAACCCCAGGAGCTGTGCGAACAGGGAAGAGAAGGGGAAATCTCTCCCAGCAGCCTCAGAAGCAGTGGATTAAAACTCCACAAACAACTTGATGTGCCTGCATCTGTTGAATACCTGAATAGACAACAAATCATCCCAAATTCAGGAGGTGGACTTTGGGAGCAGGATATATTAATTTTTCCCCTTTTCCTTTTTTTTCTGAGTGTATATGTATATGCTTCGGGGTGAGATTTTGTCTGTATAGCTTTGCTTTATAATAGCTTTATTTTACTTCACTATATTATAGCCTCTTTCTTTCTTTCTTTCTTTCTATTTTTTCTCCCTTTTACTCTGAGCCGTGTGGACGAAAGGCTCTTGGTGCTCCAGCCAGGCATCAGGGCCGTGCCTCTGAGGTGGGAGAGCCAACTTCAGGACACTGGTCCACAAGAGACCTCCCAGCTCCACATAACACCAAACGGCAAAAATCTCTCAGAGATCTCCATCTCAACATCAAGACCCAGGTTCACTCAACGACCAGCAAGCTACAGTGCTGGACACCCTATGCCAAACAACTAGCAAGACAGGAACACAGCCACATCCATTAACAGAGAGGCTGCCTAAAATCATAATAAGGCCACAGACACCCCAAAATGCACCACCAGACGTGGATGTGCCCACCAGAAAGACAAGATCCAGCCTCATCCACCAGAGCTCAGGCACTAGTTCCCTACACCAGGAAGCCTGCACAAGCCACTGAAACAACCTTAGCCACTGGGGACAGATACCAAAAACAACGGGAACTACAAACCTGCAGCCTGTGAAAAGGAGACCCCAAACACAGTAAGATAAACAAAATGAGATGACAGAAAAACACACAGCAGATGAAGAAGCAGGGTCAAAACACACCAGACTTAACAAATGAAGAGGAAATAGGTAGTCTACCTGAAAAAGAATTCAGAATAATGATAGTAAGGATGATCCAAAATCTTGGAAATAGAATAGACAAAATGCAAGAAACATTTAACAAGGACGTAGAAGAACTAAAGAGGAACCAAGCAATGATGAAAAACACAATAAATGAAATTAAAAATACTCTAGATGGGATCAATAGCAGAATAACTGAGGCAGAAGAAAGGATAAGTGACCTGGAAGATAAAATGGTGGAAATAATTACTACAGAGCAGGATAAAGAAAAAAGAATGAAAAGAACTGAGGACAGTCTCAGAGACCTCTGGGACAACATTAAACGCACCAACATTCGAATTATAGGGGTCCCAGAAGAAGAAGAGAAAAAGAAAGGGACTGAGAAAATATTTGAAGAGATTATAGTTGAAAACTTCCCTAATATGGGAAAGGAAATAGTTAATCAAGTCCTGGAAGCACAGAGAGTCCCATACAGGATAAATCCAAGGAGAAACACGCCAAGACAAATATTAATCAAACTGTCAAAAATTAAATATAAGGAAAACGCATTAAAGGCAGCAAGGGAAAAACAACAAATAACACACAAGGGAATCCCCATAAGGTTAACATCTGATCTTTCAGCAGAAACTCTGCAAGCCAGAAGGGAGTGGCAGGATATACTTAAAGTCATGAAGGAGAAAAACCTACAACCAAGATTACTCTACCCAGCAAGGATCTCATTCAGATTCGATGGAGAAATTAAAACCTTTACAGACAAGCAAAAGCTGAGAGAGTTCAGCACCACCAAACCAGCTTTACAACAAATGCGAAAGGAACTTCTCTAGGCAAGAAACACAAGACAAGGAAAACACCTACAATAACAAACCCAAAACATTTAAGAAAATGGGAATAGGAACATACATATCGATAATTACCTTGAATGTAAATGGATTAAATGCTCCCACCAAAAGACACAGGCTGGCTGAATGGATACAAAAACAAGACCCATATATATGCTGTCTACAAGAGACCCACTTCAGACCTAGAGACACATACAGACTGAAAGTGAGGGGATGGAAAAAGATATTCCATGCAAATGGAAATCAAAAGAAAGCTGGAGTAGCAATTCTCATATCAGACAAAATAGACTTTAAAATAAAGACTATTACAAGAGACAAAGAAGGACACTATATAATGATCAAGGGATCGATCCAAGAGGAAGCTATAACAATTGTAAATATTTATGCACCCAACATAGGAGCACCTCAATACATAAGGCAAATACTAACAGCCATAAAAGGGGAAATCGACAGCAACACAATCATAGTAGGGGACTTTAACACCCCACTTTCACCAATGGACAGATCATCCAAAATGAAAATAAATAAGGAAACACAAGCTTTAAATGATACATTAAACAAGATGGACTTAATTGATATTTATAGGACATTCCACCCAAAAACAACAGAATACACATTTTTCTCAAGTGCTCATGGAACATTCTCCAGGATAGATCATATCTTGGGTCACAAATCAAGCCTTGGTAAATTTAAGAAAATTGAAATCGTATCAAGTATCTTTTCCGAACACAACACTATGAGACTAGATATCAATTACAGGAAAAGATCTGTAAAAAATACAAACACATGGAGGCTACACAATACCTTACTTAATAACGAAGTGATTACTGAAGAAATCAAAGGGGAAATCAAAAAATACCTAGAAACAGATGACAATGGAGATACGACGACCCAAAACCTATGGGACGCAGCAAAAGCAGTGCTAAGAGGGAAGTTTATAGCAATACAAGCCTACATCAAGAAACAGGAAACATCTCGAATAAACAACCTAGCCTTGCACCTAAAGCAATTAGGGAAAGAAGAACAAAAAAACCCCAAAGCCAGCAGAAGGAAAGAAATTATAAAGATCAGGTCAGAAATAAATGAAAAAGAAATGAAGGAAACAATAGCAAAAATCAATGAAACTAAAAGCTGGTTCTTTGAGAAGATAAACAAAATTGATAAACCATTAGCCAGACTCATCAAGAGAAAAAGGGAGAAGACTCAGATCAATAGAATTAGACATGAAAAAGGAGAAGTAACCACTGACACTGCAGAAATACAAACGATCATGAGAGATTACTACAACCAACTCTATGCCAATAAAATGGACAACCTGGAAGAAATGGACAGATTCTTAGAAATGCAAAAATTGCCGAGACTGAACCAGGAAGAAATAGAAAATATGAACAGACCAATCACAAGCACTGAAATTGAAACTGTGATTAAAAACCTTCCAACAAACAAAAGCCCAGGACCAGATGGCTTCACAGTTGAATTCTATCAAACATTTAGAGAAGAGCTAACACCTATCCTTCTCAAACTCTTCCAAAATATTGCAGAGGGAGGAACACTCCCAAACTCATTCTGCGAGGCCACCATCACCCTGATACCAAAACCAGACAAAGATGTCACAAAGAAAGAAAACTAAAGGCCAATATCACTGATGAACATAGATGCAAAAATCCTCAACAAAATACTAGCAAACAGAATCCAACAGCACATTAAAAGGATCATACACCATGATCAAGTGGGGTTTATCCCAGGAATGCAAGGATTCTTCAATATACGGAAATCAATCAATGTGATACACCATATTAACAAATTGAAGGAGAAACACCATATGATCATCTCAATAGATGCAGAGAAAGCTTTCGACAAAATTCAACACCCATTTATGATAAAAGCCCTGCAGAAAGTAGGCATAGAGGGAACTTTCCTCCACATAATAAAGGCCATATATGATAAACCCACAGCCAACATTGTCGTCAATGGTGAAAAACTGAAACCATTTCCACTAAGATCAGGAACAAGACAAGGTTGCCCACTCTCACCACTATTATTCAACATAGTTTTGGAAGTGTTAGCCACAGAAATCAGAGAAGACAAAGAAATAAAAGGAATCCAAATCGGAAAAGAAGAAGTAAAGCTGTCACTATTTGCAGATGACATGATACTATACATAGAGAATCCTAAAGATGCTACCAGAAAACTCCTAGAGCTAATCAATGAATTTGGTAAAGTAGCAGGATACAAAATTAATGCAGAGAAATCTCTTGCATTTCTATACACTAATGACGAAAAATCTGAAAGTGAAATTAAGAAAACACTCCCGTTTACCATTGCAACAAAAAGAATAAAATATCTAGGAATAAACCTACCTAAGGAGACAAAAGACCTGTAAGCAGAAAATTATAAGACACTGATGAAAGAAATTAAAGATGATACAAATAGATGGAGAGATATACCATGTTCCTGGATTGGAAGAATCAACATTGTGAAAATGACTCTACTACCCAAAGCAATCTACAGATTCAATGCAATACCTATCAAACTACCACTGGCATTTTTCACAGAACTAGAACAAAAAATTTCACTATTTGTATGGAAACACAAAAGACCCCGAATAGCCAAAGCAATCTTGAGAACGAAAAATGGAGCTGGGGGAATCAGGCTCCCTGACTTCAGACTATAGTACAAAGCTACAGTAATCAAGACAGTTTGGTACTGGCACAAAAACAGAAATATAGATCAATGGAACAGGATAGAAAGCCCAGAGATAAACCCACACACATATGGTCACCTTATCTTTGATAAAGGAGGCAAGCATATACAGTGGAGAAAAGACAGCCTCTTCAATAAGTGGTGCTGGGAAAATTGGACTGATATATGTAAAAGTATGAAATTAGAACACTCCCTGACACCATGAACAAAAATAAACTCAAAATGGATTAAAGACCTAAGTGTAAGGCCAGACACTATCAAACTCTTAGAGGAAAACATAGGGAGAACACTCTATGACATACATCACAGCAAGATTCTTTTTGACCCAGCTCCCAGAGAAATGGAAATAAGAACACAAATAAACAAATGGGACCTAATGAAACTTAAAAGCTTTTGCACAGCAAAGGAAACCATAAACAAGACCAAAAGACAACCCTCAGAATGGGAGAAAATATTTGCAAATGAAGCAACTGACAAAGGATTAATCTCCAAGATCTACAAGCAGCTCATGCAGCTCAATAACAAAAAAACGAACAACCCAATCCAAAAATGGGCAGAAGACCTAAATAGACATTTCTCCAAAGAAGATATACAGATTGCCAACAGACACATGAAAGAATGCTCAACATCATTAATCATTAGAGAAATGCAAATCAAAACTACAATGAGATATCATCTCACACCAATCAGAATGGCCATCATCAAAAAATCTAGAAACAATAAATGCTGGAGAGGGTGTGGAGGAAAGGGAACACTCTTGCACTGTTGGTGGGAATGTAAATTGATACAGCCACTATGTAGAACGGTATGGAGGTTCCTTAAAAAACTACAAATAGAACTACCATACGACCCAGCAATCCCACTACTGGGCATATACCCTGAGAAAACCATAGTTCAAAAAGAGTCATGTACCAAAATGTTCATTGCAGCTCTATTTACAATAGCCAGGACATGGAAGCAACCTAAGTGTCCATCATTGGATGAATGGATAAAGAAGATGTGGCACATATATACAATGGAATATTACTCAGCCATAAAAAGAAATGAAATGGAGGTATTTGTAATGAGGTGGATGGAGTTAGAGTCTGTCATACAGAGTGAAGTAAGTCAGGAAGAGAAAAACAAATACAGTATGCTAACACATTTATACGGAATCTAAGGAAAAAAAAAAAAAAAAAAGGCCATGAAGAACCTAGTGGCAAGACGGGAATAAAGACACAGACCTAGTAGAGAATGGACTTGAGGATATGGGGAGGGGGTGGGGTGAGATGTGACAGGGTAAGAGAGTGTCATGGACATATATACACTACCAAATGTAAAATAGCTAGTGGGAAGCAGCCACATAGCACAGGGAGATCAGCTCGGTGCTCTGGGACCACCTAGAGGGGTGGGATGGGGAGGGTGAGAGGGAGGGAGATGCAAGAGGGAAGAGATATGGGAATATATTGTATGTGTATAACTGATTCACTTTGTTATAAAGCAGAAGCTAACACACCATTGTATGTTGTCATTCTATACTGTATTATAATATATAGTAATATATAAATAGTAAATATATAGTATAATATAGAATAATATAAAAAAGTAGGACATAGTAGAAACATAATATAGAAATGCCAATTCAACATTAAACAATTTTGTTATTTTAGGACTACTTATAACTGTAAAATATTTTTATTGTTCCTAAGCCTCAATCTGTAATATAAATGTTCTTCCTAATTCTGCATTATTAAATTGTGGAAAAGGAGCCTCATTATGTGAGTATTTCTACACAGTAATTTCAGAACAACAGCTATAAATCTATAGTGCTACGAATTCTTCTCCTCTTTTCTATAACGTATAATATTTTAGCTTGAAACATGATAATAGGAAGTACCCCAAAACATGGGATGCACATGGTTAAATCCATTTCACAGAGCTGGTTGCTTGCCACTGACTGAGTTCTATGGAGTTTCTATTTTTCTGGCATGTGAATCAGTCATTTTCTCTCCTTTGGTTTCAGTTAGTCCTACACTGGGAACTTGTCCTTATGTGTCTTAGAACAACATTGATTTTTTTTATAATTTCTTTGCAAGCTTTCTTTCAATGGAGCTTCCATTGTAACCCCGTGTTCTTTTTCTCAGCAATTCTTCATCCTTTTGGTTTTAGACCAAAGGTGTCATTCTTGGTGTATGATGAACTAGAGGTATGGAGGTTAGGCTATCATTAGTTTCATGCATGATACCATGAAATTTGTTGTCATTCAGGAGACATGCTCTGTCCCTGGGCATTTATGAACCTGTGCACTGCAATCATAGGCCATATAAAGTGGGTCTCACCAAGGACTGTGCTGGCTAATCTCCTAAGAGTGAAAAGGAAGCTCAGATTAAAGGGAGGTGCAGTCAGTGGGGGCTGGAGAGTGGCTGAATGTTGACATTTGCAGCTGCGCTTTGCGACGCAGGAAGAAGAGGATAATTGTACTTTATTCCCATCACCGCTGGTTGACTTGTAAATTGTTTAGATGGCCCTTAAATTGGTTTTGAGCTTCAAATGGGAACTGTGGCTTTCAGTGGACTTTAACCTGGGACTTTCCAAGATCTTGCAAATGATGACTCCCTCATAGGATGAGTTAGAGAATTATCTAGCTTTATTTTAACCAACTGCTTTAGGAGGATAGAATAGATTTGTAACATACATGGGAAGTGAGGTCTAAATGAGTTACATGGTCAAAACTACTCATAACTTTCCCACTTCTTACGTCAATAACAAAAATAGCTGCTCTAAAATCTGCCATCTGGACTCTCTGCCACCAAAGGCAAGAGGTAGTTTGGGGTGACTCATAAAATAGTAACTATGTCCTCATTGATAAAGATAGGACTTCAGCCTCAAAAGTTCATCATGGTCTCAATCACTGTCCTTATTCCAAGCATCTGAAAATTAGTAGAATGTGGGATACGACTAACTGAAAACTGTAAGGACTTCAGTCATCCAGGAAACTTGGAGAAGGTAAAAATAGCATCTATGAATCTAAATGGTGAGGAGGTAAAATCTGAAATATTTTCCACATAACATACAACATGGCCATGTAAGAACAAATCTCCTAAATAATATTCTGCCTGAGAAGGTGTTGGTGTGTTTCCTGGATTACTTTTGTTGGATGTATGAGTATATTGGCAATGATTTATTAAATCTTTGGATATTTTAGATGCCCTTGGAGAGTTAAGTGGTAAAGGTTTCATCATGCTTTACTGGCAAGTAATTTGACATATTTTTAAAACTAAAAAGATGATATTTACCGCCACAAAGCATGTGTCCTTCCAGCAAACTGATCAGTGGCAGAGAGGAGTCGCTTGTGTCTTTCAGCAACTAAATTTCTTTTCTTTTTAAAAATGTATCTGTGCTGGAGCATAACACATTCTCAATTTATAGGATGATTTTGCTAGAGTATGGTGTGTCCCTCAAACTTCTTACTTCTCTCAACGCCAGCATACTCTTTCTGAGGTCTTCCTTTATTGCCATATGAAATTAGACTAAGGTGATTTAACATCCAATTTAACTCCATATGAAACATTTGGAGTTTTTCAACCATTGACTCATTTAATAATAAGGATGGGAGAGATGGAGGCAACGAGACACTCAGGTCCTAGACATGGATGATAGGTTACTTATTGATTTCTTTGTGTAGGTTATTTTTAATGTTTTTGCTCTGCTGACAAAACAGAAACAAACAAAGACAGTGAGTCATTCACTTCCTGGGCTGTCAGCTGCCACCCTGTCACCTTCAATATTATTCATACACATGGAAATGAGACGTGTCTCTTCAGCTCCCAGGTGGTTTTCCAAGGGGAGGGCCTCAGTTTAGTATCTTCTCAGGCAATCTTTGAAAGAAAAGAAAAAATCAAATTGCGAGAGATTCCACTTGGGGCATATTGGCTCCAAGTAAAAACAGTGTGAGTAAATCTGTGTTTCCCTTCCCCCACCCCAGGCTCAAAGTAAAAATTGTCTACATTTACTTGAAAATGAATGTGTTTTCCTTTCCTTCCTGTTCTTAGGCAATTAGATAAAACTCCCTGAGGGCCTGCCAATCAACAGGTCAGTCAGTTTGGAGGTGCTACTTGTACTGTGATAGTGGTATTTGCAAGTCTGGCTGGATCTGATTCAGAGACAGCTGGGCTGGGGGTGGTCAATCTTCCCTCCTTTAGAAATCTTATCATTGTCGGCCTGGCTGAGATAAAGTTCATTCCTAACTTCTTGAAGTTGTGGATATAGACTCACAAGGGATTTTTTTGTGGTAAAGATTTCTCTAGCCCTTCATTTGTACTGGCCACTCAAAATCCTGGTCCTACAACCCAGGTGGCGATATTACTCTAGGAAAGAAAGAAATGACAAATAGTTTTTTAACTTTTTTCATTTACATTAAAAATAAAAACAATAGCCATTGAAGGTTCAAGAGCTAAAGTCTGATGATATAGAAGGCTACACAAATTATTTCAAGGTTTCTGAGCCTTTATTAAGATTACCTGTGTAATTTTTCACTTCATTCCTAAAATTACACAATGTTAAATGATGGATGTAAAATAGTTCTACAGCCATAGATTTATGTAACAGTTGTGTGTGAATGTGTGTGTGTATGTACATGTATGAATATTCATATATATAGATATATAGATATAGATTAGGACCATGTATTTTTTTTTTTAATTCTGGGATATTATAATAGTTTGAGTTAAAATCCTAAACTACAGGTTATTCATGGATGTGTTCTGTAAACTTCATTGAATACAAAGCATTTGAGGTGGTTTTAGAACTGGGACCTTCAGTGGATAATAAAAGAATAAAAATAAAGCCATTGGGAACCAATTTCTGAAGAATAGCCAATGCAAAGACCAGAAATTGGAGGCCAGATCAGATTTGAAATCATAAGACAATAATTCTCTGAATTTTTTGGATTAACAAACGACTAAAATTACCTGAGAGCTGGATGGTAAATGGAACACCGTATCATATATTAGGGAACATTTTTATTTTTTGCTAGCATTTGTGAGGCAAATCTGACCTGCAAAAAGTAAGTGAAATGGTTTAGGAATTAAATTGTTTGCCTCTAGGCAACCATACTTTACAACATTCCCTTGGAAATATGGTCAACTTCTTCCAAGTAAGAGATTCAATGCCAGCCTTTCCTTATACTCACCGTTGGGTCACCCTGAATTCTCCTCAGAATATATCCAGGATTTCATCCTTGACTCCAAATAACAATATTAGAACAAAGCATATGGTATCCCTGCTTAAAAGACTGAAGCCAGCCCAAAAGGCCTAGTCATTTGAGATAGGAAGTCAGAAGCAGAGTATGTGAGAAACATACATTGCATTTTTTCCACACAGTTTCAACATAAGCCCTCATTCTACTTCTTTACTTTTATTTTGATCCAAAAGAATTTAGAAATAACTGGGTATATATTTTATTTATATTAATGGAAATGCGTGAGTGAATAAATGAATAAAGCTGTTCTTGGAATAACTATAATATGCCAGGCATTCTGTAAGCTCCTTTTCTAATATAAATGTTTTATTTATTCCTCACCATAATTGTCTACACTTTACAGATCAGGAAACTGGCCCTCAGAGTGGCCTGCCCAAGTTCATATAACCTAATTAATAGCAAAAATGGAATTCAAACCTAGACCTATTCAAGCCTGCGTCTGCTCATTTATACCTGACTTGCCAAAGATCTTAAGAGATCCAAAAGTTTTATGACAATTTTATATTATTTCCTTAATTTAAGCATCTGTATGCCTGTCAACCTCCTCGAGATGTTATTGCCATTTGATTTCAAATGGAGAGAAGGAAGATGAGCTGAAAAATAAATTTTTAGAGAGATGTTCACCATCTTTTTGGATGTAGTAGGAAAAATGTATTCATATTGTATATTTGTGGCTATTGTAGCTGCTGTCATAACAGCTAGAAAGACTGGACTTGAGACTAAAGCAAGCCTTCCTTTTAAATCAAAAGCATATTGGCTACAACATTTTTACCCTACATGGCATATGTGAACATGATTCCACAAAAGTTACAGTAAGATGAGGAATTTAAGTATCTGACCGCTGACAGGTATTGAAGGAACAAGAATGTAAAATATGTTTGAAATACATGCTTTGGATAAGAAAAGTTTTTCAGATATATCAATACTTAAAAATTTGAAATAAGATAAATTAATGCATGTGCCATACAGCTGTCCAAAGTAAGTATAAAGCTAATTGAAAAATAAAACAGAACTAAATGTACAATACTTGTATTTAATTCATATTCTTCCAGAAAAATCATTCCTAAAATGATTTAGACCTGCCAGATTTTTTAAATGCCCTACACATCACTTCATTAATGAAAAACATTTTATCTGTATCACAGGTGTCTGTCTACTAAGTGTTCTTTTGTGTTTGACATGCAGTTTATCCAAATCCCTGCAATTGTCTTGCCTCCTGCTCTTCCTTCTGCTGCATTCGGGGAGGTTCTCTATTTTACTTCTGTTTATCTAGGCTTGTTTTTCTCTATGCTATCTTCCTTACCTTTCCCGTCTTTTATGGACCCTTAATTCTATTGCATGCAGAGCAATAGACCCCTTTCAGTTGCTAACTTTTCCCTAATTGTTAAAATCTGCCTTTCTCCTCAGATTGCAGCTTTCTTAAGTGCTGGAATTGTGTTATATACTTGTTCTCTGTCTGCTACAGCTATCCTCAAGAGTCTGGAATGAGGGACTATCTTTGTACATTATTTACTAAGAATTAAGGCCAGTGGATATATGTTAGAAATAATTTGATTCAACATAAATTAAAACTTTCTAATGAATAGAGCTCTCCATGAAAAGGAAAAACAAAACAAAACAAAACAAAAACAAAAACAAACGAACAAAAAAATACCTGTGTTGAGAAGCAGTGGAGGTGTTAGTAGAGACTGAATGATCACTTAGAACAGATTGAGGGAAATTGACCTGCAATTGACAATCCATAGGGATTTCTGAGTTTGGGGCCTAGGCTTCAGTGGTGTTATTACCATGGATATTCCAAGGAAAGAAAAGAATAAAGGAGGAAGAGTAAAATCAGTTCCATCTCACTTTTTGTGGAAGTGCAGCTTTTCCTCCCCCAGACAATCCCCTCATGCAAGGTCATGGTCTCAACAGTGCCTTAGGAATTGCCTATTAGTTATACATTGCAAAGAGTATTGGTGAATGGAGATGCTTTACTTCACCCTTATTATTTTAGAGAGTTTAGGTTATTGCCCCAGATAGTGGAAACCAAATAAAACTTGCCACCAGATTCAAGCTCATTTTACTTCAACCTGCTTTTTCCTCCCTGAAAATATGATTCTTTGATATATCAAGTTTTTCTTTATGAAAAGAATTATTATTTTTAGCATTTAGAGAAAGAGAGGATGTGTAGTAATCTTTTCCCAGCCAAGTAGGTTAGCTACTGTATTAGGCTTTTACTCTGCAAACTCCAGTTCCTTGTAAAATGCATCTAAGTAAAGTAAAAGGGTCTAAAAACCATGACTAGTGACTAACTCTAAATACTAGTATGTGTGTGTGTATGTATCTATTCATTCATTGATTCACTGATTCATTCATTTACTAAAATATTGGTTTGGTTGAGAAAAATCTTTATGTCCTTGCTATTCATATATTTATTTACCTGCCATTCTAGGGATGCCAAAAATTTGTTTCTGACTTATTGTCAGTTCTTGATTGCCCTATAAGAGGCTTTCAGGCTCTCAAAAATAGTGAAGTCTTCAGCTGTGTTCCTAGAAAATACATTTTCACTGGTCACATTGTAGGAGGAGAAGACTTTCTCTAAGCTAGAAGTTCTGATTTGTCGTCAAAAAGATCCATGGATTATTCCTCCACTCTGAGGATGTTTTTATCCCTGTGACACACTTCTCTCTGTCTTTTCAGGGTGAGTTAGTTCAGAAAGTTCTCCTTACTTAAATCTATCCATAATTGGCCAGAGTTACTGCAGTTTCAATAAATTATAGGTGTAAAAATGATGTTTAAGTTGACTTTGGGAAAATACTTAAATTGGTATCATCAGTTCATGTCACATTGCATGAGAGGTTCACAAAGCCTCTCGGCTTGCAAAGACTTGGGTCATCGCATGCATCCCAGGACAGGCGAGGCAGCGATAATGCTGATGATGCTGTTGCAGAGCCTGGGGGTGAGGAGGCAAGTGCTGTTTCAGTTGTCTGCCACATCTGCCCTTACTGTGGTGCCAAAGGGACCATTTCACCCTCCTGGCTATGATTTTCTTATCTGCAGCCTGGCAATACCAAAATACATTCCTTGGCACCCAGCTGTAATCTTGTCCTACAGATTCTCCTCCTTGAGACGGTCCTGTTATAATTATTTAAACATGAAAAGGTGAGTCAGTCCAGATATAGACATTCAGGAGCTCTGAAAAATATTTTAGGGATAATTTTATTGTTCCTTTGCAGTTTCATCCTTTTTTAAAAAATTGGAATAAAAAAATCAGCTTTCAATTTTTCTTTTGTGTGTGTGTATCCTTTTGGTTCCAAGTGTAATAAAGCAACGCATTGAACCCTCAAATAACAGTCCAAATGAAGCCATGAGTTATTAAAATGTGATCATATTTTCTCAAAGGTCAAAGTTGCCATTCTTATGCTACATTGTCACAGATCTTTGGGCAATTATTAGCCCCTCTTTATGAGCTACCAATGGGTCATGTTTATGAGGTGACATCAGTTATTTTCTTTTTGGAAATTTGAGAACAAATCGTTGCTGACGGGAAATTTTATATACGTATTCTTGAGCTCTGATGTTTAATTCAGTAGCCATTAGGCATCTGTGGCTGGTGAACACTTGAAATGTGACTAGACCAACTGAGATGACTATACACCAAACTTCAAAGTTTTAGTATTAAAAAAAGGTTAAGTATGACATTAATAATATTCATGTTGATCACATGTTGAAATAATAGTATTTTGGAAACATTGGGTTAAATATTATATTTTATTAAAATTAATTTCACTTAAACAAATTTTGTTGATTACTGGAAAACGTAAATGTACATACGTGGTTCACATTATTGTTTCTGCTAGACAGCACTGTTCTCGAGAGCTTGCCACATGACCAGGCAACAAATGAAGCATTTGGAAACATCATCTGGTTCAAAAGGTGGCAGAGCGCCTGCCCATCCAAAAGCTCCGTGAGGGTCAAGATGCCTCAGGGACCTGTGGACTCAGGCTCTGTGTGCATTTCTTTCATGCTGGTGGTTCTCATGACATGTCCGTCCTCTGTGTCCAATGCTGATCAGCTCTACATGAAAACCATTTTCCTATTTCCACAATTTATGGCCAGAGTGATCATCATTTTGGTTTTCTTCCTATTCAACAGAATGTCATTTAAAAGAATGTACTGGGAAATGAAATTTCTTGTGTCTTGTGATGACTGCCAAACTTTTATTTGAAAATTTTAAACAGACACATATATCACGGTCTTTTATTGTCCTAAAAGAAACATCCCATTTTTATTTGAAATATATCACAGGATATGAAATTCTGTTGAATTATAGACTGGTAAGCACTAAGAGGAAGACCCCATGAATGAATTTTGTTAGCTTTTCTTCTGTCAGTGGGTGGAATAGGCAGAATTCATTAGGTAGAAAGAACCAAATAGTCCTTCTCGAAACAGAAACCTTTGAATGACCCTTCCCTTCATGTGTGACATCCTGCTTCTCAACAAAAAGTTACCCTTTTTACTAAAATACAGTCTATCCTGCAAGCATTGACTCATGTTTTCACTGCCATGGCTCCTGTATAAGCACCAGTTTTGCTTGTCTTGACCACTGTGACAACTTCATCTCTTCTCCACCATGTCCCCCTTTAATATACTCTATCAGAGTAGCCTGAGTGATTTTTCAAAATTCAAAATCATATCATGCTATTGCCCAAGTTAAAACCCTCCAGCACTTCATCATGGCATTAAAAAAAAGCCAAGCCATTCCATAGGCTCTTGGGGCTCTGCATGCTCTAGCCCTTGCTTGTCTCTGGTATCACTTCTCCTTCCTCACAAAGCAGGAGCCACACGAGCCCACTCCACATTCCCAGAAGAGACCAAGCTCATTCCTGCCTTTTGGCCTTTACACTTGCTGTTTCCTCTCCCTACACTCTTACCTCCAGGTCTTCACATGGTTCACACTTTCTTGTCATTCAGGTTTTAGCTCCAATGTCATCTCCTAAGAAAGGTCCTCCATGAGCATCCAGCTGTAATAATCATCAAGTCAATTTCTGGCCCTCACTATGTTCCTTATGTGATTTGATCTTGTTGACATTTATTTTCTTGTTTACTGTCTATTCCCCACCGTCCTTGAAAACACTCCAGTCCACTTAAAGAAAAACACCAGGTATTTTATCTGCCTTATTCTCTAGCATGTTATCACCACATAGAACAGTTCCTGGATATACAATATACCTCTAGTGATTATATATGAAATGAATGAAAGTATCAATTGCAAAATTATATCGAGACAGCTTGACTTGCTTCCATATCCACAAGTTTCTCTTAGTAGCTGGAAGATGTCCTGCTTCAACATATTTCATTTCATCACAAGCTGATGAGTTTTTTCTTAGAGGAGACCTCGTGCCTAAAAATTAAAATGTGTAGAGATTTTCCTCAATGTCAAATGTCCAACTTGGGAAACGGGTGATGCACTGGTCAGAGGAGGACAGAGACTTTGGTCTTCTCCCGACTTTCACCCTCCAGTTGACATAATCAGGATCTGTTTCTCTGCTGTGTCCCTGGCCTTGTCTGCCTGGGATTTACAGTCTCTACAAATGTGGATCAAGAACACTTGGGGTTATGCTCTAATATTTGTATCTGACTTTTAATGAATGCAAAATTGTAAATCTTCTGATGCTTGGCTTATCCCACAGACTTAACCAATAACCCTGCCTCTGGTTGCCATTTAAATGGCAAATTGTCAAATACATCTTAGGCTCAGGGCACCCAGGTGATTAAGCAATGAATTCAGCTTTATCTTCTCCTCTGCTCTGAACATGCATGGTTAATAGTGAGTTCTGAGTCCTCTTCTTGCCCAAGGGAAAAAAAAAATTGCAATTAAGAAGGCAGGTGAGTCTTCAATTACAGAAATGCCTCATTTGACATGAACACCTTGAATGAAGGTGTATATGTCAACTACTTTTATTAGTCTTCCCAACTGATAAAAAATGCATTCCAATCTTTTTAAGGGATTTCTTCAGTGTAACTTAAAGTATTTCTTTAGTGAGATTTTTGGTTTGTTTTGTTTTGTTTTAGAGCAGAGAATTCTGTACTTGGAGTAGCTGACCCATTTTTACATTCTGTGAGTTCAAATTTAGGGGTGTAACACCAGCATCAGTCTTTATGGGCACCTGGGAACAGAAAACAGGAAATAAAAAAGGTTGACAAAGTTGTACAAATCAACCAACTCTATTTGCATAGTCCTATTTGAACTTAGTGATATATATAAAATGTAGTACTTTAAATCTAATTTTACTTTTGAACTATTGTTTTACTCTTTGTGTAAGCATCTATGTTCTATTTCTGCAGAATCATTTTCTCCCCGAATTAGTAAACCTTCTTTTCAAACCTGCCAGTAATGCTTAGTGAATTCACAAAGCAGGCTTGATTTTATATAGAGTAGTTACTCATAAAATCTAAGCATAAAGAAGTCTTGCAAATACAAATGAGGCTGGCATTTTTGAGATTACTGCAAAGATAGCAGGAGAGGCACGTCTTTTTATTCAGATTCCTAGATGGAGGCAGTGAATCAGATTTCTAAGAAGAGAAACAAGATTTTTAACTTCAGAATGTCATCCAAATTTAGCAACATCATTCTTAAAATGGAGGGAATGTAAAAAAGTATCTTGTTTTAGGCAACCTGTTGATTAGGCATAAAGAAAACTTCTGGTTTATTTATAGACCTCTGGAACCGTTCAGTACAGCTGAGGAATTCAGCTACCTCTCAATTAAAAAAAAAAACAAAACAAAGAAACAGCAACATCCATAAAAATAAAGATTTGGCTGAAGGAAAAGAGATGTCCTCTCAAACATACCCATCTTCTAAATGTCTTCTAAGGTGTTTTGTTTTGTTTTAAATGTGCACTAACAGTGGATCTGGACTCCAGGCTGTGACGATTCACGGAACAAAAGCAGAATCAAAAACAAACCAACAAATAAGAAAAAGAAATTGTGTATATGTAATTATTTTGTATATCAGTTTAAAAACTGAGAATGAAACTGAAGCATTCTCTCAAAGGTTATCTTTGGCTTCGATCCCAGCTTGCACTTTGGGAAAGTATGGTCTGCCTTCTGGTGAAGAACACTCCAGTGAAACCTCAGACTGAGATGAGGTAGATTTGCTCCTTCCCCACATACACCCCAAAATGTGCATCTGAAAAAAAAAAAATTGTGAGAGGGACTGAGTCCCAGAGATATTCCCCACGAACTTTACCCAATCTGTGGCACAATATGTGGTCTAACCCAGCTGGGCACCGGGCTGGCCTTGGCTGCCATCCCTCTGGCTGGACTCCTCCCCAAGGTAGGGCTCACCCTCACATGAAATTGCCAACCAGGGCCCACGTGGGTAGAGAACTAATTTAGCCTCCTGGACACTTGATGAATGAAGAATTTCCTCTTGGGACTAAATTATAGGGCTTGTTGGAGTTGCTCTTTCGTGATCTGTTATTTGGAGGTAATTTTCCAGAAGGGCTGGGACACAGGGCCACGAGCTAGAATAGGATTCACCAGGCACAGCTGCCACGTGCCGGCCAGCACATCCCACTGTGCCCAGCCTCTCCTCCAGCCTCTGAGCCTCCACCCTTCCTTCCCCAGAGAGGAGGCCCAGCCAACAGAGCTGGACTTACATTAGATTTTTACTTTCCTTCTTAATTAAACCAGAATGGCATCTGCCCACCTTTTTCTGCATCCGGGTTTCTAGAAATGTAACATCTTGTCCTAACACGCTTACAAACAGATGAGCAGGCTTTCCCCTCATCCCAATGTGGATGATTACAACCTTCTGTCAAATTCCACCTACCCTCCCTCCCCTGTTGGCTGGAAGATAAGTTTCTGATCTCCCCTTGGCTTTTTGAACTGCTGGAAGCTGTGTAAACACAAGCTGTAGGTTAGTCAGATTCTGTTTGACCCAGGGCCTGCTGAGTGCAAAGAGATTACATTTGAAAACTCCCTTGTCTAATTAAGCAATGGTAACTTATTACAGGGTGGTTGCTGATGAGGTCAAGTAGCAAGAGGTTTCAGGCCGACCTGCTGCAGCTGGTCACCTGCTGATAAATAAGGAACAGCTAGTTTTTATTGAGCCAAATTCCCTACAGAGCTCTCATTTCATAAACCCTTGAATTTGGTTCTTTCTCTGAATTTTGCATGTGCATTTCAACACTTTAGAGACTTTGCAACGGCAAGAGTGACAAGGATTTGTTCTATAATGGCAACTCTTCTTTTCTTGGTCTTTGCACAGTGATGCCCCATCCAGTGGTTCACAAACTAGTGCGCTGTGCCTCTAGCTCCATTTGGACCACTGACTTCTGGCAAATCTAGAAAGCCAGATGAGGGCCACTTCGAATATTGACATTTGGATGGGGTGGGGTGGTGAGGGCAGGAGAGGAAGCCCCAAGAAATAGATCATAAGACCTGGACCAAACTGTGCAGAATGATCATGATCATTTATTGAGCACCCACTATGCAGCAGAACTGTTGCACGATCTTCTCATATGTGTCTCCAGACCTTACCATGACCTTCAGAATAGGTGTTATTATCCCTGTTTCACTGTGAAGATTCTTAAGGCAAAAAGAGGTCAGCAAGTTCCACAAAGGCATGCAGTCACCAAGTGAAAGGTGTGGGATATGACCCCAAATCGCTTTATCTTTAAATGTGTCCCACACATTCCAGGGAACTGTATAATTTTCCTTTGGAATTGGAAGTGTCTGTGGTCCCTGGATGAGGGGAAACATTTGATGAATGCAGGTTCTCCTTGTGAGTAGGTGATAAAAGTGAAGATGAGAACTTTGGAACCACAAACCTTGGAAAAGTCATCAAAGAAGCCCTCCTACTTGCTATCACACCCTCAGCTAGGTTTATCCCCAAATCTCTTGTTGTGGGTATCTATTGTTTCTCCACCAGTGTCTGTTTCCTGGAGTTCTGGAAAAGCACATGCAGAATTCCTCTGGGGATACCATCCCTCTGCCAAAATTTTGCATAAGTCTTCTGTTAGGGTCAGAGTCCTTCAGATGCCCTGGTTGTCATGATTACATTTGGACCAATCAGAACCAATGAAATAAAGTACATGTTTTTATGGAAAGTAGAAAAGACACAGTTGTTCTTTCCCTCCATCCTCAAGTCAAGAAGGACAGGCTGGAGTTACTCCTGCCATCCTTCCACAAGATGTGGCCATCTGGATGTACCTGAGAGACAGAAAGTAACTGGGTCTCGGTGATATGGTTAGAATCCTGACCAAGCTGTCTGTGATCTCCCTCTGTGCTGCACTTTAGGGATTTGAGAATGTTTTAGATATTTGCCAACTAAAGAGTTTAAGAGGTTAAGTGTTAGTATCTTGCCAGATCCATGCATGCACCCATCTGGTTATGGGACAAGAGCATAATAATATCTCCCTGTTTCCAAAGCCACTCCTTTGCCATGGAATCACGCTGCTTCTGAGTTAGAAGGAGGATGTTGGAAATGAGAGGCCACACATTTTCATCAATGTGGTTTTTCTTTGTGAGCAAAGTCGGATGGAGTGCGACGATTCTAAAATCACATCTCTTGCAAAATCTTTCAACCTGTCCCACAGTTCATTTTTCATCCTTCTCATAAGTTGACCATATCAAAAGTTGGTAAATATTTCTGTTAATTATCCTCCATAAAATAATGCAAAGTCTCGGGCTTCCCTGGTGGCGCAGTGGTTGAGAGTCTGCCTGCCAATGCAGGGGACACGGGTTCGGGCCCTGGTCTGGGAGGGTCCCGCATGCCGCGGAGCGGCTGGGCCCATGGGCCACGGTTGCTGAGCCTGCGCGTCTGGAGCCTGTGCTCCACAACAAGATAGGCCACAATAGTGAGAGGCCCACGCACCGCGATGAAGAGTGGCCCCCACTTGCCGCAACTAGAGAAAGCCCTCACACAGAAACGAAGATCCAACACAGCCATAAATAAATAAATAAATAAATAAATAAATAAATAAATAAATAAATAAATAAATAAATAAAAATTTAAAAAAAATAATAATAATGCAAAGTCTCTAATAAAAGAAACATTTTCTGATGCCTTACAACTTTAGTTTAGACAGTTCTGAACAATATTGCACATTTCTCTGGCTACATTTTCAGCTAATGTTCTATCTTCAGCTTCATATGTAAAACAATTTTCCCTTAAATATCCCTTAAAAACTGTAGCAAGCCCACAATTCTCATGAATTTATTGGGCTAGTGAAAAATCTGTTTTATTTATACAGGGTTTCAGAGTTTACAGAATACTTTTATGTAAATTATCTCATTTATTCCTCTTTTCAACCCTATAAGGTTGATTTTATTATCCACATTTTAGAGATTAGCATTAGAAGGTTTAGGGATTAAGTGATTTGTCTAAATCTCCCCAACCCCTCCAATGGGGGGACTGTATTTTATACTCAAGTGTTCTGATCTAAGCTCAGACTTTTCATAGTTCCAAATAGTCTATTGGTACTTAGAAATCTTCTTTGAATAGAGAAGAGGAGTTTGAAATTAGAACGCCACCATGTTGCTTCTTTTCTCTAGGTTAAAGAAGAGAGCTGATTCTCTAAATAGCTGAGAATGGCTTATAATGTTTTCTGTTCATAGTTATCCCTTTTGGGAACCACAGGAATCTTGATTTTCCTGACCATTTGTCCTCCATTGGGCCCAAATGTTTAAAAGACATTATTTTTATATGCCAATGATTGCAGTATTTGCATGTGCAAATCAAGTAATTACTTAACTACCCAAATTGTGCATGCAACTAAGGTAATTATGAACTTAGAAAACTGCTATAAGAATCTGACCCTGGAAAAATTATGATAGCAGAAAATGAGTGTTGGAGTGGAAATTTCTTGCAAGGCTGATTTTGTTGTTGTCATCGTTGTTTAGTGGAAAAATAAGCTGATTAAGTTGCTTGCTTTGCCTCAGTTTTGACATCTGAAGAATGAAAATAATAATGTTTGCACTACCTACTTCCAAAGGGTAATTTCCTTTTGAAGGAAATGGGGACAATGCATACAAAAGATTTGAAAAAAAAGGACAAAATTTTTAAAAAGGGAATATTATTTTTAAGTGGCCTCATTAAACCCCCACTTTGAAATCAGAAATTCATATTTTTATATGAATCTTTGTTCATTTATCCAAATCAATGCCATGTTGGGATTAAATAAAATGTAAAAAAATAAGCTCAAATAGTGAAAAAATAAAATAAAATTATTGTTTTCTATCTGTAGGGTACATAACGATTTCTCATGTGGCTCTCCTAACAATTATATGTGGTACATGGAGAAGGAAAGGTTAATCATGGTTACATATGGGGGAAACTGAAGCTCACTAAATTTAAAGTGAGAATCTAGCACCAGGGTGTCTGACTGCAATTAATTTCTGCCAGAGAGACCATATTGCCTTGACACTGGTAGTTATAGCCATGAATAGGTCAAGCTGCTAAATGAGTTTAGAAATGTATCCGCTTCCCAATAATTTTGTGAATGTAATCACTTGTATTAGATTGACTTGTAGGTTACTACTGCGTTATATGCAAGAAAAGGTCTTCCTAAGAAAGCTAATGATGTACTTAAAAGGTGGAGGCTTTTAAAACTTACTTAAGAGAACAAATAAATCAATGGGTTGTGACTATTCTTTATTTGTTGAAACAGATACAAAGGGATAGAGACTAGATCCAACTCTGTGAGCAGATAGCTTAGGTTCCTGGTTCAGTGAGAAGAAACTCACATAAGTTGCCTATAATTCATCTAACCTTTCCTCCCAAATGTTCATTACAGTGAGGTCATTACTATAATTGTTAGAGGATCATCTGATAAAAACATGTATACTTTGATACAGTTCTTCAAACAATGCTCACCTTAGGTTGCCAAGACTTTGAGCTACTGTCTAGGTTCTAAAGAGTGTAAAAGATGGATGAAGTTTGAAGTCTCCAGATCCCAATGATGTTTGAAGGTGATTCTGAGAGTTAGTGACAGGCATAGAGCATCAGTCATTGAGCCTGACTCCACATTGTGTTCTCTAACCTTCTCTCTCTGTCAGCATAGATGTCTCTAGACAGAAAAGGACCAGAGATGTCTTGGACAGTAAATGAGGGTGTTTCAAAGAATAAGGGCCATCAAGTCACCTATCTATACCCAATGACTTGGCAGGAAATAGAATCATAATCTCCTTTTAGAGTGACAATATGTCTCAAATTGTGTTAAATTCTGGTAAAATGAACAGTCATCAGCATGATTCGCATTTTTTCCAACTTTAGACGAGAACAGATACATTATCTATCATTATTCTACTCCACCTTTTACCTCATTTTTTAAAAATCAAACAAGTTTATATCCAGAGCTACCATTTCTCAGGTATTCACCAAGTGCCCATCCCCTTGCTAAGCATGATCTATGCCTTATCTAACTTAGCCTCCACTATAGTCCTGTGAGTTAGGCATTATTCTTTTCCTAAGTTCACAGATAAGGAAATGGAGGATGAAAGAGCTTAAGTAACTTGCCTAAACTTACATTGATTGACTTATATTTATAAGTACTCTTTTGAGTACAACTCTGTACCCTGAAAACTCATCATTGATGACTCCAAGATGGACATGCCAATGACAAACATTCATATATTTAAACAGATTTCCATAAAAAAGAACAAAATAATGCCATTTGCAGCAACATGGATGGACATAGACATTATCACGCTAAGTGAAGTAAGTCAGACAGAGAAAGACAAATATCATATGATATCACTTATATGTGGAATCTAATTAAAAATGATACAAATGAACTTATTTACAAAACAGAAACAGACTCACAGATCTCAAAATCAAACTTATGGTTACCAAAGGGGAAACGTGGGGGGAAGTGATAAATTGGGAGACTGGGATTAATCTATGCACACTACTATATATAGAATAGATATACCTACCGTATAGCAGAGGGAACCCTACTCAATGTTCTGTAATAACCTATATGGAAAAAGAATGGGTATATATATGTGTGTGTATATACATATATATTTATCTATCTGATTCACTTTGCTGTACACCTGAAACTAACACAACATTGTAAGTCAACTATACTCCAATAAAAATTTCTTAAAAAGTTGAATATTTGCACAAAAAAATACATAAACAGATTTACTTCCTTCTCTATATTTGTCCATCAAATGAAGACATCAATTGCATGTTGCGGCTCTGTGAAAAATCATATTTATGCCCTTAGTTTTTCCATAGAATAACGTAACATTGATAATCAATGATAATTACTAACATCTTTGCAGCACCCATGAGATATCATTTTGAATAGTAAAAGAATGCTTTAACACTTGGTAAATTTTAACATTTTAAGAAGTAAGTTTTACTCTTCACTAAATAAGACTATATCAAGAGGTTGAATAAGCCTTCCAGGATGGAATAGAGAACTCGATATAGAAGATTCTCCTGAACACTCAGTGTTCCTGCCAATTAATTGTAAGCAGAGTAAGAACAATACATCTCTAGAACGAAATTTATCTTCATTGAAGGGGCACCAAGTTCTATCTCTTCCACTCCTATTTAGAGATTAACACAGATTAGTGTAAAAGACACAGGAATCTATCAAGATGTAATTATGTGCTGGGGGTTGGAGATACTGGAATAGTCCATCAGCAGAGAGTAAACACAGAGGGCAGATGGAATTTGGGAGCTAGTGCTGAGAAAAGGCTCTCAGGAAAAGTTTTCTGGCTGGGGCCAGGTAAAGGATATTCAACCTAGATCTGTACAGTAAATGCCTCATTTCTCTAATTTTGTTTTTTGCCATTTTATTTCTACATAACAACTTGCTGATGAATATTAAGAAGTAAATGTTCTTCACCCACCCACCTAGGATCAATGGTGAGGGGAAGGTCACTGTGTTCCGGTGGCCTCTTGTGGTATCACAAGGGTCTTGACCAGCTCTAAAGTGGTACTGGAGTCCTGGCAAGCTCATGATTTTTCACAATCATCCAGAACTATGTTGCCCAATACAGGTACCCCTAGCCATATGGGGCTATTGAACTCTTGGAAGGTGGCTAGCATGGGTTGAAATGTTCTGTGGGTATAAAATATCAATACATGCTGGATTTCAAAGACTTAATGTAAAAAATAATGTATAATATCTCCTTAACAATTTTATATTGATTACATGGTGGAATGATAGCACGTTGGATGTATTGGTTTAAGTTAAATATAGCACTGAAATTAATTTTGTATGTTTCTTGTTACTTTTTTTAATGTGACCATGAGAACATTTAAAATTACATATTTGGCTCACATTATATTTCTGTTGAATAATGCTGATATAGAGCTTTTCTACTGTCATTGATATAGATCTTTTTCAAGATATTTACTTAGAGGAGAGAATTTATATTTTACAATAAATGGCCCCCCCAAATAGCAGGGCAATATTTTGATCCAATGCTATTTCCCTTTTGCTCTTGCCCCACTGCCACCCAAATATTTATAAAGCATTTTAAATACGATCTATGAAATGCCAAGAAATTGCAGAAATCATGAAGAATATTTGAAAAAAAATAGCAGAAGCAAAGCTTAGAATTTAGAAAATTGATGAGAGACAAAATTAGCAGACAACTTTTTTTTTTTTTAAATCCTTCAGACACAACTTTGTATATTGTTCAAATCTAAATTTTATTTAAAAAATAACAGAACATGGGCTTTTCCTAGTGTTACTATCTCTTCAACGCTGTTCCTTTCAAAGTACATTTAACTTAAATGATTTTGATTAGAAGTTTAGTATTCAATAAAGATTTCTGTCAGGGGACACATGCTCTGGACCTATGCATTCTCCTGTGTGTCATTCGCTCTATTTCCTGAACCATTAAAAAGAGGGAATGGAATAAAACAATTTTTATATTTGTTTTTTATTTAGATTGTCTATGTTTCTACATGTACTATAAACCAAATTTACCAAAAAAAATTATATATAATAAGTGGAATGAAATTTCTAGTCTTCATGCTGTTATACTTCAAAAAAGTTATCTCACTATTTTCCTTTTTCTTCTAAAAGTTGTGTTTGTTTAATTTTGATCTGTAGTCAAGGGAAAGTTGCATAGTTTACAGATTACAATGTTTGAAAATAATTTTATTTCTGTACTTAGTATGGAGTGATTAATAAAATGTGTAACTAATTACAATTCTGTTAAGTAGGAAATTTTTTGTTATTTTTGTTACCAGTCTAAATCTGTCATATGAAAAAAGACAACAAAATCAAACTTTCACAGCTTAAAATTCTATGGAAATGTATAATGTATATTATATAACAATATATATAATAGAAAATAAGTCCGATGCTAGAACTGTATGTTCAATGTACTTCATATCATTCATTATTAGTATTATTAATAATAATAATAATAATTTTATAAGATTATATTAATTAATGCCTTTCCATTGACCCAGTATGAATGTTTCATACTTCATGATCTCATAGTCCTATAATAACTATTGTATTAGAAATGCCAGTAATTCGGGTCTATAAAGCCAATAGCTGTAATTTTGTTTCTTAAACTTGCCACTTTTTAAATGTAGACATTAAACCTATGACTCAGATGTCTTCAATATCATGTTTTCATCATTCCTTATATATCATGTGTACAGAGAGAAAAAGTATATTAAGATAATAGTTCCCTGGTAAAATGGTGACTCTTTATATTCATAAATATGCACCAAAGTATTCTTTGGACAAAGATTTGTGAACAGTGTGACACATTTTTGGTAGCTTACAATCGTAACAGTTTAATTAAAACAAAATTAAGGTGATGCTTCCAATGTTTCTAAAGGGTTCTCTCTTCAAATGTTGATAAATGCCAGAAAGAGTATTGTTTACTGCCTTATTGATCCAATTGTCTGGTTCTAACTGGTTAAATGAATAAGAGGACTCATACTAGAGTAAATAGAGGCATTGGGGCTGCAGAGTTTGTTGCAAATTTCAGCCACATTTGAACTGTGACTGTTGCCAATAATTTCAACAACTGACTATGACGTGCTTCATCCTGCTGCTAATCAAGGGCGTATGCACACCTTGCTCAGCCCAAGTGGCTACAATTAACCTCTGTACCAAAGCTCTGAGTTATCTGTGCAACTAAGAGGCGTGGACTAGTATGTCAGCCTGAATTGAAATAGTTGTGACAACTTATAGTCCTTTGGACAATGACCTGGTGATAAAAGCAGAATAAAGACTGGGGATGTTAAACTGAGTTTACTACTGGCCAAAGCAGGGAAAGTTTATCCAACAAACAGGAGTGAGATTCTGTGGCATGAGTCATCAGAGTGTCAGAGAAAAAGTAAGAGAAAATTGTGAATTTGCTTGTAAATGGGTACAAGCACAGGGAAATAGTCCCTGAGAATACCATCACCCCAAACAAGGCAAAGGTGTGACTTAACAAAGGCTTAAGATTTCACAAGGGACAGAGACTTGTTGGTTCAAACACGTTTTTGACTTGTTGATTCTGGATTGGGGGCTTGTAGGGTGCTTTGGAGCTGGTCAGTTTCTGAACCCCAGATCTATTTGTGGTTTTCCGAGCTGTCTTGACACACGATGCCTATTAAGGTTAACTTCAGATAGTTCAGTTGAGTCACAGACCACAAGGAGTGGTTAACCATATGGCCACTTTTCTGCTGATTCTCACTGGTTTTCTGGAAGGGGCTGCTCTGACTTCTTCTTCTGGTGGCAGGATACTCACTGTTCTACAATCTTCCATTCTTTTCAAGCACAGGGTAAATCACAGGCTTATAGGTGTGTGCTCAAAGTACAGCAAAGACTTCCTTTATCACAGGTGAAGTAAGAGCTTCTCCTGGGCTTGTTGAAGAATAGCCATGTGAAAATGTTAGTGATGGAAAGGAAAGTCACTTGAGGTAAAAGCAGTGCAGAGAGAAATGGAATGTGGTCAATCCTCTTTAAAAATATTATTCGCATAATCACTGTTCCTGGAGCATGATATGGATGGCTGAGTCAATTGTTTCAGTTCTTACTTGGTTCTCGAATTCTCTGATTTAGTTGTCTATATAAAATAATGGGACAACAGCACTTCTGTGCTTTAGTTAGTATGGTGTGGAAATAGTCTGAACACAGTCATGTTCGTCCTGCATTATGAAAATAAAGCCATTTTCTCACCCACCTTATCAAACCCCAGGGAAATGCATCAGTACTTTTATGGGACATTGTTAAGTCTTTTATTGTGGGTCTTTACTCTTTTTTTTTTTTTTTTGATGATGCATTCATCTATGCAAACATTCAGGTCATGGTGATTGTGCTAATTAATGTCTTGCATAAAATAGTTCTCTTTACTGGACAGTGGAAACCATGTGTAAGGTATAGTCTCTGCTCTTAAGGAATTTAAAATTTACTGAGTGGAAACGTAACACAAGTCATAATATGGTACTTATTATCATTGTGGTGTGAAGAATAAAGGAGATGAGTCATAATTTAATAATTTTAGGTGGCACAATTAGAAAAGTCCTGGAAGGGAAGAAAAAGCAACTTTTGAACTGTGTGTTGTTGTAGAAGTTGGACAGGTGGAGATGAGAGTGAAATTATCTCCTGGCAAAAGTGACCAGATGTGCAGTTACATAGGGATATGGAACTATATACTATGCCCTGAGAATAGTGAGCAGGGACACACAACATAAGCAGAGTCAGTGGGGAAAAAAAAAAATTTGGAAAGAGGGGAAAAGAAGAGGAAAAGATAGGGTTTTAAATACCAGACTAAACATTCTGTTTTTTTGTTGTCATTATATTTTTTGTTTGTTTATTTATTTTTACCATAGGGATCCACAGATAAATGTAGAGAAGGAAGATGGATTGCTCTGACTTGGAGGTTAGGTGGACCCCACTATCAACATTGTGAAGGATGAATTAGAGAGCAGTGGACCTGATTGGAAAGTGACCACAATAGCCTTGGGAAAAGATGGTATGAGCCTAGATAGTGGTGGGTGGTGGGGACTTTGGAAAGAGGAGGATTGATTTTATGAGGCATCCTGGAAGGAGAACAGACAGAAATTGATCATCATATGAATTCTCTTTGGAGAGAAGACAGAAGGGAGAGGAAGAAATCAAGGCAGAGTCACTGTTTCTTTCAGAGCTCCCTGAGAGGGATTGAAAACCAACTCATCCCTGTGCCCATGGACATCCATTCTCTGATTGAAGCTTATGAATGAGAACAGTGGAGAAGGGCTCCTTAGAGAAAAGTTGGGGTCCTGTTTCCAAGAGAATGGAGAACAGATTCTGGCTGAGCAAAATACTGCAAATCTCATCTATAGATTGTAAAACCATTAACTAAGGTAGTGAATACAGAAGGAAGGAATGTTCAGGTGGGTGGATGAAGAAAGAGGGGTGAGGTGGTAAGAATGGTTGGTATCTACTGCTTGTCATAGCACAATAATTATTAATAATCATCAACCATGATTATGTTTACTACCCATTCAGAGCCTGATTCTTCCAAAAGCAGGAGATACATAGTTTTAACAATATACAGCATGCGAGATTGTATTGTTTTGTATTTTTCCATAATAAGTGTTATTGTCCCAAAGATTTGATATGCACAGGGCAGGTATGTCTTTATTGATCAATCATAAATCAGACAATTATTTTCAGATGCATTGTAATAATATGTTTAATATGTTTCATGAATGTATGCAAGGATGGGTCGATAAGTAAAACACTTGTATTATTCCGTCTTTATTAACATGACATTTTTGTTTTTGTTCAAATGTCTGAGGATGGTACCAGATGACAATTTTTCAATTTTTTTCTTTCTTTGTCATTTTTCTGAAAATTTCAGTTAAGTGCACCATATGGAAATAGACTACATACTGACACATTTCATGATCAAGACATTTTATAGAAACTCTCCATTACCTAGAATATGTGGGAGTATATATCCTAAATTAATAACTACAGTATTTTAGCTAATGGATAATTTCTCCATGTACTATGCATGAGCATAAACAAGGATAATGTGAGTGCAGTATAGATATACTTTACACTAATGATGCTAAATATTTACTTTGAAAAGTAAGATGTTTATTTTTTAAACACCTTGCAATACCAATAACAATACTATAGATATATTTTGAAATACTTGTACCATAATTGAAAATGTAAAAGTTATAAGTCAATGAGGATTTATTTGTGCTGATCCTGTGGTATAACCTGACAAATGAAAAATTAATTTTATTTGTCAATTTCAATCAAGTTGCCAGCATTTGATTCTCAGTGTTACTTATTACACAATGGTCTAGGTACAATTCTTACACCTTCACTATTTTCATATGTGTATATATACATATGAAAATATATATACTCTGTTAGGATTCTGGATAAGAATTCTGGATAGGATTCTAGTCAGCATTCCTTGCAGGATTTTGTCAGGAATCAAAACTGGCCATATAGATGGAGAATTTGGTTAGAATTAGGGAGTATGTTCAGCAGAAAAAAAAAAAAAAAAAGGAAAGAAAAAGATAAAGAAAGAAAAAACTTATTGATCCAATCATTTTAGTCAATTTAGTGGGAAGGTCAGGCCAACTGGTACTTGTTTCAGGTTGACAGAGTCAGACATCTATGTAGGGATTTGTAATGAGCCTGCAGGTTTTGATGAAGTGTGGAGGTGGTTAAGAAAATTATAACTTGTGGATTCTCAAGAGTTTTGGAATCTTATTCTGTTTCCAGTGGAACTAGTTAAGCATGGCTTCAGTGACAGTATAAAGTAATAGAGAGGGAAAAATAATTTCTTCTCTATGGAAAAATAAAATCCCCTAAATAATAGTTGCTGGTTGTACAACCATTAAACTGATAAAGTAATAAAGCAATTAGTTAATAGTCTCTTAAAAAATGATACTGAATTTTGATAACATATTTTAAAGAACAGTTTGATATGTATCAAAATTTAGAAGCTTCCTGGCAGAATTTATTGACACCTTAATTGAAAAATTTTTTTTGAAAATTAAAAGGATAATACATTTATATTTAAAAAAATTATTAATCAAATTAGCTGAGGTTTTTATAAAGAATAATGCTGATTAGTACCCTTCAGAATAGAAACTTACGTTACCATTAAGTAATACAATTTGGTAATGAGCTTTAAAAGTTTAAAGATTTTCTACTCTTATAAATTTGTCCCATTAAAATGGTACCTCAAGACGTAGGTACTTATAAGACTGAACCAAGATTAAACATCACAATAGGGGAATGTTTTGATAAATTAGTTATAATCATTTGACAAAATAATAGGCAGCATTAAAAATCACATTCTCGAACATTATCAAAGCTAATTGAAAATATGAAGTTTATGCTGAATTTTCTAAGTAAAAAAGAAAGTAACAAAACAGCATATTGAGTATAGGTGTATAGAATGAATATAGAGTGAACAGAAAAACACTGAAATACTAGGGGAAATGTGGCTACCTCTGGGTAATGGTAAAAAGAGGAATTTTTCCTTTCCTCTTTGTGCTTTACTGCAACTTCTAAATTTTGTAAAGTGTATATTACTGTTATAATTAGAAAATGAATATTATAAAAATTTATTCTGCACCAGTCAGTTTTTCCTGTTTACACTTCTGACCTCCAGTTGTTTACCTTTGGACTTAATTCACCCTTCCTTCAGTGTACCTTATTTACAGATTTTCTTCACAAAACACACCCACAGGAAAGAAAAAATATTGGCAACATTGTAACATAATCTAATCATTTTCTACCCTGCCCATTCTTGTCTATTTTCAACATTCTGGAATTTCCTGCCAACTCCTGCCTCTCATTGGTCAAACACTGTGACCACATTTCATTCCAAGACCCAGATCTCACAGATTTCTGGGAGCTCAGAACCAAAAGTCCATTGAGACAAGAGGACTTTTTCCATAGGATTAAAAGGGGGAAAATCACTCTGAATAAACACCTTGGAGTGTGTGGCTCACTCTCCCCTTTCCCCATCCCCCTTACAACTTACTAACATTCTAGATCTTCTGAGACTGTGAACAGTTTTCTAGTTTTCTAACCAGCTCCACCTGCTGGTGCTGACCTGTGTTTGTGATCTGTACCCTTGCCTCATATAATGTCGGAGTTTCCCTCAAAATATGAATTCCTTTTCATATTTTCTTATTTCTGCATCGCTTAGTTCCTGGCATGAGAAGAAAGGGGGTGAGATCTGTTTTAGAATATTTTGTTTTTGTCTTAAACAGTGTTTCATTTGCATCACATTTAATTGCTCTCAGGCAAATGGATGAACAATCCTAGAAAATATACCTCAGAAGAGTACGCTGAGGTTAGGGTTTGGAGTGATGAGCTGCCAGTTCCCTTCCTCGTAGGCCTCCCTAAGGATAAACTTAGCAGGACTTTACTGTTGGGAGCACAGAATATTTTATTTGGGAATTCAGCAGTGACTCAAATTTTGAATGTCTTGGATCTCTTCTGACACTTGACAAGCAGGTATGAGGCCCACACCTGCTTTAAAAAGTGTAACTGGCGGTCAGAAGGTTATTTTTCAGAAGCTTCTTGTTCTTTCTCTCTTGAGGTCAGTTGAGGCCATATTTCTGGTAACTTCTCATCTAGGCATCTCAGGGTCTTTATAAGCCGACCACCCTCCAACCTCACCCCTGAAAAGTCTAAATCAGTGTTAAAATACTCGCTGGCAATTCCTTTGGGGACCAAGAAAAAAAAAAAAAAAAAGGCACAGTAAGTGAGTAACTTGAAGGAGCGTTGATATTTGGCACGCTGGCTGCTGTTTCTCTTAGGAACCCATTGATAATAATCACTCATTCATTTTAGCATCCTTTTGCTCCATGCACAGTAGAGCCTGTAATTGGCTTCGGGCTTGATACTGTTGGCTGGATCAGCTTGTGCCTGGTGAGATAGAGAGGGGCAGGTGCCAAGAAGCTGGGAGAGAGGCTGTGTTTCCCAGTGTTTACTCTTTGATCTTACTCTTCATGTTCTCAGCCCTTTACTTGAAGGGGAAAAAGTCTGTTGTAGTCAATCCAAAGCTTCCTTCCTGGTTATTTTGCCAGAGACTTGGCCTCAAAAATTTGCTCTGGACATATTTATTTGGCATCTTGTACATTTGTTCAGTGCCCTTTAGCAAAGACATTTAGATGCATACACACACACCCGCACCCCACCCCCCCACCCGCCCCCCCCCACACACACAATTTCAACTCTTGGTTCACTACAGATTTCAGGACCATAAACCATATTGAGTCTTATCTACTAGCAATTCACTATGGGCTCTTTCTTCACATTCGCTCTGCCTAGGATGTTATCCTGGATTTCTAATTAGAATCTCTACTATTATGAGTGCGCAAAACATAGGAGAACCCAAAAAGAAGGCTGAAGATGTAACACTTGGTTATTGACATAATCTTTTGATCACTTTTTGATTGTTTACTAGAATTTCAATTTTAAGCTGTAGCCCCTGGACATAATGGATTCTAAATCTATTATCCACTGGAATACTTTATATCTGGGTAAACCTTATACAATTCCTGAAAGACAGGAACTGTTTTTTCACTGTTCTCCAAATTTTTGAAGTGGAGCTCATTTTTGCTCATGTGAAGGTAATCAAGAGAGAAATACAAGCCAAAATTATTTATGAATCCTTCTTAACGCATCTGCAGATTTCTCTCAATCTTCTCCTATTAATAAATGAAAGGAAGGGGCAGCTGTTGCTGTGGACAAATTCATTCCAAATATCTTTTAGTGTTCACTAGGAATGACACCAATGAAGTTAAACAATTCCAGATATCTTCAGGCCTATGCAGGTTGTAAGTATAGGGATTTTAGGGTATTGGTTTACGTTATAGTTTGACATGACAAATCCCTGCAGGCTTCTTAATATCTTCATAACATTTTTTCTTTATTTTTCTAATCATTTTATATAATCAGTGCTCTTATACTGTCCTTCTGGATTCAACTTTTTGTTTTTTTCACCACCACCTGGTTTTCTGCTGGAAACAAGCATTCCCTTTAACCTCTCTTACTTTCTAAATTCCATTGTGTTTGACTCTACTCTTCACTTTTAGTTTTATCTAAAGATGTGTTCACGTTCTGGGTTTCTCCAATGGAATTATTTTAAGGTTATCATCTTCAAAGTGGATGTAATTATAGATGTTATACAATAATAGGGTTTATTCTGTACTCACTGGCACATCCCCTCCCCCTTGGCAACCACAAGTCTGTTCTCCATGTCTGTGAGTCTGTTTCTGTTTCATAGATAAGTTAATTTGTGTCATATTTTAGAGTCCACATATAAATGATATCTTATGATATTTGTCTTTCTCTTTCTGACTTGATTCACTTAGTATGATAATCTCTGTCCATCCATGTTGCTGCAAATGGCTTTATTTCTTTTTTATGGCTGAGTAGTATTTCACTGTATATATGTACCACATCTTCTGTATCCATTCATCTGTCGATGGGCATTTAGGTTGTTTCCATGTCTTGGCTATTGTGAATAGTGCTTCTATGAGCGTTGGGGTGCATGTATCTTTTGGGATTAGAGTTCTGTTAGGATATATGCCCAGGAGTGGGATTACTGGGTCATATGACAACTGAGGTATCACCATACTATTTTCCCTAGTGGCTGCACCGACTTACATTCCCACCAGCAGTGTTGGAAGGTTCCCTTTCTCCACACCCTCTCCAGCATTTGTTATTTGTAGACTTTTTAATGATGGCCATACTTACCTCTCCTTTTGATCTCAGGAGATATTTAGTGCCATTTAATGATGACGGTTTTATTTTATTAAAAAAAACAACACCACTCTCAACTGAGTAGCTGAGAGATTGTATAAAAGCTCAGGATTAAAAATCAGAAACATTAGTTTTATTTCCCAATTACCAGCTATGACATCTATACAGTAGTGTGCTGGTGAAAGCTCAACAACCCTTTAGAGCAAAAATAGGCCCTGATTTATAGAGTTTGCCAATTTCCATGTAGTGTTTTCAAATCCACTGTGACTAATTTTAAGTTCCAGATGGGAAGTCACTGAGCTCAGGTTGAGAAGCAGCGAGGTGCACAGTTGTCTCTCTCCACCCTGTGAGAGCAGGTTTGATCCCTGACCCAGAGGCCTCAGGGGTGACAACTTCCCTGAGTCTTAGTTCTACTATGGAAAATGAACTACGTTAGGACAGAATGAAGTAGTCTATGAGAAAACCATGAAATACAGTAGCACAATTAAATATTTTTCCTGAAATAGTTCTTTAATGTAACTACCATATTCCAGGGATATATTGTATATATAAAATATATATATTACTTTCTTCAAACTTTTGTGATAAAATTTAATTTTTTATCTCAATGTTAAACTTTTATCTTTTAATATTCAGCTTA
Organism: Eschrichtius robustus; assembly: GCF_028021215.1. Classification (NCBI taxonomy): domain Eukaryota; kingdom Metazoa; phylum Chordata; class Mammalia; order Artiodactyla; family Eschrichtiidae; genus Eschrichtius; species Eschrichtius robustus. The sequence goes on from NC_090839.1 coordinate 36,172,119, forward strand.
TAGTGTTTTTTCCTGAAATCAACTATGCCTAAAACATATAAAAGGCAGAATTTTGGTGATTATGAAACAAACTCCATTCCTGGAACAGTTTTATACCAAAGCAGCACTTAGTTGTCAAGCATTAGTTACTTGATATTGCAACTGAGTTTGCAACCTTCTTACTAAACCAAAGAGAGGGAAGAAAGTATGAGAGTCAAAGTTATGTCTGGTTTTTGCCCACTGATCTCAAAGATCTAGGAAAAGAGTAACATTTTTGAACTATACTACTGAGATGATTTATTTAATTGAGTCAAAAAATGTTTGCCACAGTGTCTAATGAATATTGTTGAGTTTTACTTTACGTGAGCTGTTAATTATTTTAAGAAAGAATGTGTTCTCTCTTATTTTAACTTTCCCATGTTGAGTCATTTGCTCTTGTTCCTTCCTGTCCAGCAGTGTCAATGATATGAGTACTCTCTAGCTCTAGTACATCTTTCTTTGTGACTTCACTGCTTATCTGTTTCTTCCCTCCCATAGAAAATGCTGGAAGGATAAATAGGAGCGTGACAGGAGAGTGGGTTAAAATGGTCAACAATAAGTCAATCAAACAAGTACTTGCCCAACACCTCCTAAATAAGAGAGATTATGGTGTAAGCCCATAAAATCCTCAGAGGGAGAGAAAAAGAGACAAAGCAATGAAATTTGGAAGAAAAATATTTAAGAAGAAGTCCACAGGTGCAAGATATAAGAAGAAACATTAAGAATAAAGGAAGGCACAACATATATATAAAGTAGCTCCAAGGAAAACGCTTGTACATTTGTTTCAGATTGAGTAAAATGCATACAATATCCACAATACCCAAAAGTGGATATGGTGTACATTTTTTATATTTCACAAGATACTATTTCATCTTGGAAAGCTAATGAGGAATCTCTCTGGTTTTCCTTATTCAGGTCTGGGAACTGCCCATCCAATCAAATCGCCATTTAGCAAAATTCTGTGAAATAAATGTAAATGGCAGCAGACATATTTCCCCACCCTATTTCTCTCCCATTCTGACATGCTAAAAGATGACTTCATGGATATTTATTAGATGTTAGAGCTGTGGGATTTGAATTTTGAAAGTTTATATGTTTTCTTTTTACCAAAAATGAAAATTAGAGGAGGCAGATGACACAACAGTTAGGAATCAAGCATCTCAATGTAGGTAGACATCTTTTTACATTTCAGCAAATTACTCAGTCCTGCAAAGCCACAAATAGTGTTGTGTCACTGTCAACTTTCTATGAGATCACTTGACCTCTTAAACTCCACAGGAAGACCTTTTTTATATATACACCGTTTTCAAAATGCAGATTCTCTGTATCATGCTAAAAATTTCAGTCTTCATTTTATACAAAGTGTCAGTTTTCATAAGTTGGGGAATTGATTAGTATCATAGTGTGTGGCTGGCAAACTTTGGGGGTATCTAGTTAGTTTCTGAAAAGTATTATTTTACCTATATATTGATCTACCAATCATTTATCTCTAATAGATTCCATGTGATTCAAGTAACATCAAATCTAACTAATTAAATTCATTTATTATAATTTACATATTGCTGATACTTCATAAAAATCTGAAACTATAAGGGTAATTTGAATGTTTTCTTGTCTCTCTCACATGCTACAGAGGCTCTATTTCCCTGACCTTCTGATTCAAACTAACTCAAAGAAAAAGACATTAAATGCCTAGTTTTGAAGATTTAGTCAATATCTTGAAAATCTTTATGGAAAGTGTCCATAGACAGTGTGACACTTGAGTCATACGGATCTAGATCCAAATAGTAATCCCTCCACTTACTAGTGTATAACTTGATAAAATTACCAAAACTTTCTGGGCTATAGTTAATACATAAAAAAATATGGGTTATTTATATCTCTTGCAGGATTACTCTGAGAATAAAGATGATCAATAAATATGAGTGATAGAGTGTTTTTCCCTTATTAGTTCCTGTACTTTTCATACAGACATTTATTCTTGACATTTCTTTCCTTTCCCATCAAGAAGGATGAACAGGAAAGGGGGTCTCCTGGAGTGGGGTTGATAAAAGGCCACGTGAGTGTTAGTTCTGTCTTGAGGTTCTTACAGCTGAGATTCTGAGACCTGGTAGAACAAAACTCAAATAAACACAGCTGCTTTGTTTCCCTTCTGTGGTGGTGTGGCTGTCTGTGTCAGCCTCTTTTTATAATGATTAGAGCTCTTCAGGTACATGGTTAGTGTTTGGCTTTAAGATAATGGCAGAAAATCACAAGAGGACTCATATATTCCATTACCATTTATAGACTGAAAGGTCCAAGCCCCTGGCAAATGGCTCCAAGCACTTCCATCTCAAACGGAGGCAATGTAGCAATAAGGAAGCATCCACAGAGAATGATCTTGTGGTTCTCATCTCATTACATTTCAGGTCCATATGCTATCTGTAGACAGAAAAGAAGTTGATGATTGGCAAATATGTATAGAGCTTAAGAATGTCCAAATCCACAAGTGATTCTTATGGGGGCCTGGAATGTCCATATGTTATGTGCTTGCTTTGTCAGTTATTGTAAGGTACTTTATTTTAATTTCATTTTACATTTTAAAATTGAAGTACAGTTTAGGTAAATATTATGTAAGTTATAGGTGTACAGTATAGTGATTCACAATTTTTAAAGTTATACTCCATTTATAGTTGTTATAAAACACTATACACTGTTGTACAATATATCCTTGTAGCTTATTTTATACATAATAGTTTGTACCTCTTAATCCCCTACCCCTATATTGCCCCTTCCCCTTCCCTCTCCTCACTAGTTTGTTCTCTGTATCTGTGAGTCGGTTTCTTTTTTGTTATATTCACTGGTTTGTTTTATTTTAAAGGTTCCACATATAAATGATATCATGCAGATTTGTCTTTCTCTGTCTGACTTATTTCACTTAGCATAATGCCCTCCAAGTCCATCCATGTTGCTGCAAATGAAAAAATTTCATTCCTTTTATGGCTGAGTAGTATTCCATTGTGTGTGTATATATATACACTTAGGTTGCTTCCATATCTTGGCAATTGTAAATAATGCTGCTGTGAACATTGGGATGCATGTATATTTTCGAATTAGTGTTCTTGTTTTTTTCAGATATATACCTAACAGTGGAGTTGCTGGGTCATGTGGTAGTTCTATTTTTATACCCCTGCAATGTACATATCATTATACTTAACAGGGACATTAAAGCTCATAAACCTTGTGTAACTAGATTAACAGATTTGGACTGACAGATCTCAGAAGCTGGGATCCTTTCTGTTACACTCGGCTCTAGTAGTGCAACAGGTGAGTGCTGTAGGATCTTTACAGTTAAATCAGTGTGTGCATGAACAGAACACAAATTACATTGAATCTTACCTGAGGTTGGGTTCTCTAGAAGCAGAGCGAGAGACGGGGATTAGGTACACATGATTTATTGAGGGAGTGCTCTCAGGTGAATGATGTATGGCAGTGAGGAAAGTTGAAGACAGGAAAAGGCATCAGACAAGAATGTGGGTCCATGTCCTCAGCCTGATCCCATGCGGATCCCTGGAGCTTGAATGGCACCACAGAGATGATCTCAATTTGAGGCAAGGGGACCAGATTTTGTACCCCCTTAATCAGTTATTGACTGTGGTTTAGCCCAGGGATAGGGTCAGCAGCTGGCCTCCTGGTCAAGGTGGCTCTTTTTTTGTCAAGGTGGCTCTTTTTTGGTCAAGAACAATTCTGTGAAGAAGGAAGTAGCTGTGAGTTGGCAGCTAGGGCCTTGGTTGTACTGAGAGTGACCACTGTTCATCATATGTGTGGTACACCTGAACTAAATCAGGAAATTTGGTGCTATTTAACACATTCTCTACAATATAGAGCTACTAAACAAGTAGTTGTGGTTTCAAGTTGTCTCCAAGTCACATATGTAAATCTTAAAATTTACCTAAAGGCCAAAATGGTAAAAAGCAGGAAGGTGAGTGGCCTTCCTGCACCTACTGTGGTTTTCTTCAGAGTGTAACTGGCTTAGATCTCACAGCAGGTGTAGTTCTGTCATTCCTTACATGTGAAACCATTAAAAAAAATTCATTTGGTGGCAAAACGTGACCCATAAAGATATAGGTTCATTTATTTTATTTCTTTAAATTCTTGGAATATTCAAATGTTTTAATGAAGAATTATTAATGAGTTTTATTAGCATGTACTGCCCCAGGTCCTACTAACAGAGTTATATGATGTACACAAAGTGCAGTATTTGCCATTATAAGATCTGGAAAATTCTGAATTCCAAACCATATGGCCCTGAGGGTTTCAGAGAAATTATTGCAGCTCTGCCCCACTATTACCCCACATGGGTGAGACACAGAAGCCCAGAAGCTTTGGGTATCTTGTCCAAGATCGCATAGCTAGTACAGGGGCCTCCATTCAAATTGCACATATGTGAATACATGATGCTCTCTCCTGCATCTTCCTATGTCAGGTTCCAGAGATCATAAAACAAGGCCTGATTCAGAAGAATATGCCAGTTTTCTTTCCCTGAATACAAGCGGTAAAAAGCACTGAACACTGAAGATGGATAGGACCTTTTAGAATCAATTAAGTGGTGTGACCAACTTAATATAGGAACTTGTTTTACAATAGACCATCATATTATCTGGTAGACATCTTACATACTTTCCAGCTCATTGCTTTGCAAGTGTTATAATACATAATCTAATTATGAATCATTTCATAATTCAGGGAACTCCAAAGTTTAGAAAGTCCTATATTGAATCAGAATCCATCTCCTTGTAAACTCCACCCATGGACCCTAGTCCTGGTCCCCAGAAGATTGTAGAGCATAAGTATTTCTCCTCCCAGAGTTTGCCCTGCAAAGATGTGAATAAATTGCAGATCCTGCCTCACTAGGATTTTTCTTTTATTAACTCACTGTCTCCATACCTTTTGCCATTCAAATCAATCTTTTTTGGAAGATTCTTTTCATAAAGAGCTGCTCCTGGGCCTGAGGTTTTCAGGGACGTTAGCCTAAAGCGGGAAGAAGGAAGAAAGAAGGAAGGGGATGGAAAGGCTGGAGAAAGGACACATGCTAAGAGCCTTGTTCCTACTGAGAACCAGCCTTTTTGCTGTTGCATACAATCCAAAGGCCAGTTCAGCCACAGCTTGGGTTGGTGAATGTTCAAGATTTGACCCAGCTGGTGGCATAGAAGTAGGAAAAATCCACCTAATGGTGGTTTCATGATTCCATGGAGTTCAAGCTGTTCTCTGTGGAGTTGCTTGCTAGTAGCTGGAAAATCCTGGGGTCAGAATCCAGTCCCCCAACAGAAATTAAGTAGAACCTCAGTTCCTGAACAGGGCATTTTTGCACAATGTATTCCTAGTGATTCCAGGTTGGATTTTCATCTTTTAAAGTGTGTGGAGACTTGCCTGGCACTTAGTAAGCACTATGTAAGTTTTCAATATATGTTTGTTGAATAAATAAATGACACTATATAAGTTGTCAATATATATTTGTTAAATAAAGAAATGAATGAAAAATTGAATGGTTGCATAAATTGAATTTTTTCAGATATTAAGTGTACCCATTTGGAATATACTTGTCTCCTGTTTTTCAACAACTGTACATTTGCCCATCTCTCAATTTCCCATTACTTCTGACCTATAAAGTATACTATCTGTGGATTAGAGGCTCTAAAATAAAAACTGGGAATGTAAATTTTGTCTGAGATGTGGATTAATGCAAACAGCCTTTCTAATTTTTCACAGGCCAGCCTTGTTTGGTTATACTCAGAGTCATCGAAACTTATGCTGGAACAATTTAAGACAAAGCAGTGAGTATCACTTAGCAGTGACATGGTAATTCTAGGATTTGTAATCTAATAACCTCAATAACCATAAAAGTAAGACAGGGCTGTAAGAAATAAAATTCACAAACTTGATTCACTGTACCTATGAAAAAATAAATTCTCTAGACCAAATCTTGTTCACTAGAAATTTACCCAAAGGCATATGGAAGATACAAACTCCCTTTTTCAGCTTTTCTTTGTTTTCTTTCCTTGAGATAATATTTTATCTTTAATGTGCTTTGAATCTTATCTTTGAGTTATTTAGAATGGTTTGCTAAGTTTCCAATTACATATTTTTGTAAAATAGATTCTTAAGATTTTAAACGTCTAGTTTTATGAGAATATTTCCAATAAGGAAGAAAATTAACTTATTAATAATGTAGGACACCAGCATATAAACAGAAAGACTTTATATAAAAGTGAAAACTGCTTTTGATTAATTCTAATCTTTTAATGTATTGGAATGCTTGTGTGAGACTTCTAGCTCAAAAAAATATTTGCTTTATAACGTATCCTGATCATATCATGCATTACTTTATTTTTAAAAATATTCCTATCTCTTTATAATAAATACATGTGCAATATGATAACATATTAACATATTGTGTTAAATATTGCTGATTGTGCCCCTAAAACCATTATCTTCCCACGACTTTCTCTGCCCATGAATGAGACAGTGCGTTAGAAAAAACTGCAACCTGGGAGCATGGAGAGAGAGGCTTTGTAACTCTAGATTGAATTTCAAATAACTCTGTTAATCAAGTATCTGTTACATATTTGGTGTAACATTTAGGAGAACAGTCACACTTTCTTGGACTTAACTGTGACCATATCCTTTTGATATAAAAATCTGGGCTTTTAGTGCTTAAGGGGTCTTAGCTTAGACTAGTATTTTCAGTTTATAGGCAGCAATTTGTATACCATTTTCCTTCACTCTTTGAAATTCATAATAAAAATAATTGCAAACAACTTTATTTTTTGTAATAAAATATAAATGTTCATGTAGAAAAATTTAGAAATTCAAAAAAGGAAAAAATATCACTTTCATCAACAATTATACAACCCAGGCATAATACTATTAACATATGGATTCCCAGTCTTTTATTGTCTTTTAAAAATATGTCCAATCATTAAAAGATAAAAATGCAACTCCAAATGGATTAAAGACTTAAATGTAAGACCAGACACTTTAAAACTCTTAGAGGAAAACATAGGAAAAACACTCTTTGACATAAAGCACAGAAAGATCTTTTTTGATCCACCTCCTAGAGTAACGGAAATAAAAACAAAAATAAACCAATGGGACTTAAACTTGAAAGCTTTTGCACAGCAAAGGAAACCATAAACAAGAAGAAAAGACAACCCCCAGAATGGGAGAAAATATTTGCAAACAAAGCAACTGACAAAGGATTAGTCTCCAAAATATATAAGCAACTCATGCAGCTCAAAATCAAAAAAACAAATCACCCAATCCAAAAATGGGCAGAAGACCTCCAAAGAAGATATACAGATTGCCAGCAAACACATGAAAGGATGCTCAACATCACTAATTATTAGAGAAATGCAACTCAAAACTACAATGAGGAATCACCTCACGCCTGTCAGAATGGCCATTATCAAAAAAATCTAGAAACAGTAAATGCTGGAAAGGGTGTGGTGAAAAGAGAACCCTCCTGCACTGCTGGTGGGAATGTAAATTGATACAACCACTATGGAAAATAGTATGGAGGTTCCTAAAAAAACTAAAAACAGAACTACCATATGACCCAGCAATCCCACTACTGGGCATATACCCTGAGAAAAACATAATTCAAAAAGAGGCATGTACCACAATGTTCATTGCAGCACTGTTTACAATAACCAGGACATGAAACCAACCTAAATGTCCATCGACAGATGAATGGATAAAGAAGATGTGGCACATATATACACTGGAATATTAGCCATTAAAAGAAACAAAATTGACTTATATGTACTGAGGTGGATGGACCTAGAGTCTGTCATACAGAGTGAAATAAGTCAGAAAGAGAAAAGTAACTACCGTATGCTAACGCATATATATGGAATTAAAAAAAAAAAAAATTGTTCTGAAGAACCTAGGGACAGGACAGGAATAAAGATGTCAATGTAGAGAATGGACTTGAGGACATGGAGTGGGAGGGAGAAGCTGGGACGAAGTGAGAGTAGCATCGATGTATATATACTACCAAATGTAAAATAGACAGCTAGTGGGAAGCAGCAGCACAGCACAGGGAGATGGGCTCGGTGCTTTGTGATGACCTAGAGGGATGGGATAGGGAGGATGGGAGGGAGACTCAAGAGGGAGGGAATATGGGGACATGTGTATGCATATGGCTGATTTGCTTTGTTGTGCAACAGAAACTAACACAGTATTGTGAATCAATTATACTCCAATAAAGATCTATTTTAAAAAATAAATACATAAATAAAAATGCAAATTTATGTATTATATAAAACTAAAACAATACAAAAGGTGATAAAATGAAATATTAAAATTCTCTTTCCCTCTGCTCTCAGTTCACCTCCTTACTTCCTGTTCTTAGTTTTCCCTGGTTTTGTCTTTCCAAATGTGAAATCATATACTTCCTGATTTGTCTTCTTTAGACTATGTTTTAATTCTTAATTATAAAAGATGAGGAATTTGTTCACTTTTTATCACACCAACTTCCCCTTTTCTCTGCAGCTTTTGATTTTTTTCATTCACATTTAGTTCTTCTGATGGGATTGAGGAATTAGATTAAATTCTCTAAGGCTTTGAATCTGAAATTATTGAATTAATCTTATTTTAGGGTTTTATTTTTTTAATTATTGAGAATGATGGTTTGAGTGTTCATGGAAGCTAGATTCTTATTTCTGCTAGTTGGCCCTAATTAATAGGGAGTATTGGCAAATCACTTATATTCTCGAGTTCTTAGGTTGTTTACTTATGAAATGTTAGATGTGAATTAAAGGTCCCTTGTGGCTCTAAAATTTTACTATCTGTGGTTATTGGGAAGAGAACAGCTCTCTTTCAGCCCGTTTAGTTGGAAGGCAATCAATTCAATCATGGAGACTGAAGGGTTAACTCTAACACCTAAGATTTCTAACTTATTTTCTCTTTTTATTTTGACTATAAAAGGATGTAGATAGATATACATTTATATAGCCCAATGATTGATGAAGAGTTTATTGGAGGCACATACTCTTAGGAAGTATGTCATGAATAATGATATTTCCAGTGGTATGCTAGAGACAGCTTATACTGGTTTGTGGAAAACCAATTGTTTGAATCTTTTCCCAACTCTACATTCAAGTGTCATCATGTTAGTAGGCTGAAATTGGCCTTAGGAGTATTTACACCATGGAAGTTAGTAAACAGTACAAATCTGTTTTTTTCTTTTTTTTCCAGAAAACCAGTGTGCAGAAAAGAATTAATATAACACACTTGTGACTACTATCCTTAGAAAGACCTGCTTGCTAGGTTGGCCCTTGGCTAGTGTCTGGAAAGTTGGATTTTGGGAGAGTTCTCACCATTTCCTAACTAATAAGAGCCCTCTCTGTGCCTAAATGGTTCATACAAATGATGTGGATTATGCAGAATGCCTGTCTTCCTTCTGAGAATCTGGAATATTCCTATGAACTAGGCAAGGATCACCTACATGACCAGTTTTCCAGAAAAACCTTGGGAACCGAGTCTCTAATAATCTTCACAGATAGACAATATTTCACACGTGTTGTCCAAATTCAATGTTGGAGGAATTAGGTGTGTCCTCTGTGACTGTACCTGAGAGAGGACTCTTGGAAACTGACTTCTGGTTTCCTCTGGACTTTGCCCCATGTGCCTTTTTCATTTGCTGATTTTGCTCTGTACACTTTTGCTGTAATAAATCATAGCTTGGAGTTTGACTATATGTTGAGTCCTGTGAGTCTTCCTAGCAAAGACTTGGGGGTGATATATTTTTTTGGAGGTAATCTTTTTTTTTTTTTTTTTTTTTTTTACTGTTAGAAGCACTTTATTAAATACTGGACACATGGCCAATCCAAAACAGAGAATACTGTTGGTGCAATATTGGTGTGATATGTGGAGGTGATCTTAAAGACCCTTGACACAGCTGGTTTATCCGCACACCACTGGTCATGTTAAGAAATTCTATTCAGCCATTAATGTGAAGTGTAACCATATGAAGTGTCCTGGAAAGTGGCTCATAATATATTGTTAAGGAGAAATGCAGAATGGTATAATTATATTTGCATATGTGTGTCTTTAAATGTATAAGAAATTATCTGAAAGATTATGTATCATTAACCATCAAGTAACCATTCATATGGTTACTTTTGGATGATGACACTGGGTAGACAGAATACAATATTTCTCCTTCATAAATTTGTATGACAATAAAAAATAAAATAAAATAGTGAGATTTATAAATGACATCTTATTTTCCAGTAATACTGAATAAGATACAGATTAGGCAAAATTATATTTCTGAATAGCATTATCAATAGTGTATTTTGTTTAGAGTTCTATATCACGGGAAACTGCAAATTTGAGTCAGACATAACAAAATTTGATACATTAAGGAAGCTCCAGAGCTAATGATAATTGACTAATAACATTGCTAATGGACATTCTGGATGTATGACCCGTGTTTGGTTCTGTAATTTGTCATGGTTTCCTGTTCCAAATGTCAAGGGGATCTTTATGCCCTGCATTTAATTTTTGTACCCAGGTAGTCAAATTTGTCTTCTCAAATGCTGTTCATCCAAATTTGTCAAGTCCACTGCATTTGGCCTCTGGTTGTTAAGCAGTTTTTCTCTGGTAGAGATTTGTGAATAGAGATGGATAATCCCAAGTCAGGTCAGTAACAGGATGACAGGTATTTGAATAATTGATATAGGCATATTGAAATCAAAAAGTAGAAATATGATATTTACAAAATTGAAGCTTTTATGTTAAACTTAATATCACTGTTGAATAACAGCCTAGAGCTTTTCTAGATTTTCCTCAATTCACAAATAAATAATTCAAAAGGTATTATTTTCTCCATTTACCTCAAATTCCTATTGGTAAAATCATCCCCGCATTCTTCTTCTTGGCCCCCACCTGCAACCCCTCAAGGAGCTATTGCATTTTAAGTAAATATTAGGTCATTATAGTTGCATTCATGGATATTTGCACAGTAGACAGTTAAATCAGCTCCATTACTATGATCTATAAAACTGCATAATTACAGCCCTTTCAAAGTGCATCTTATTAACTTGGGGCATGACTACTTCAAAGCGGACACGCTGCAGATCAGTTGAGTCAATACTCATATGGTACTTTTCAGCTTTCAGTCTTGCAAGGAAATAAAAATATAGAGGCTCCTGGGTATGCGCTAAGAAAGCATTAGGCATGAACTAAAAATTTAACACAATTATCCAGGATTTTAAAATATCCAGATGTTGGTTGCTCTGTTTTAGAACATTATATATAAACAAAATATCCAGTGATGTCACTTTTCATGTGATATTTGAGTCAATTTATAAATATACTCTAGTTAGACACAGGAGAAGCCAACTGACTTTTTAAAATTTATTTTATTATAATAAAGATATGTATTTCCAGTGTATCCACATCTAGATCCACAATATCCACACCTGATGGTCCTAGTTTCTGGATCTTGGGTTTCTAGAAAACTGGATTCATTGGCAAAGACTTCCTTGGACTTTGTGGAATAAAAACAAAGGGATGTGAGTAAGGTTTGACTTTAGTGCAGACTCAGGTAACCCTTAGGAAACACCTTCACCCCTCATCAGGCTACTCCTTTCTCATTTGCAAGTTCTTCCCATCCCCCAATTGTGACTGCTTAGGAAATGCCAGATGTATACTGTTGGCGTTTCTTTCCTGTTTCCAGGTTGATCATCTTTCTTCAGACTGATGCACATTTCCTTTAGCAGTCTCAGTTTGACAGCATTACCCTCTTTAGTTAAATATGCCTCTTCCCACAAGGGATAGACTAGGTTGGTCATCCTCCCCACTTAGCAATGCCACACAAAACTGTAAGACTAGACCAATCCAGACATTTGTTTTCTTTATGACCACAGTCAGGCAGCTGATTGTTTCTGGGAAACACACCACACATGTTCAAAATACAAAGACATGGACACATGCAACTCTAAATGTATCTTGTTAAAACCCATTTGAGCCCTCAGTTCTTATGTGATTCCATAGGCAGCTTTCTCTTCCTTTTTCTATGAGAGCCATTTCAAATTTCTTAAACATTTCTCCCCTCTGAACTTGGTATTCAACTCTTCACAGATATTCTTACTTCTTACTTCAAAGATAAAACGAGTTCAATCACATAGGATTAACCTCCACTTCCGGTCACTTCCCTATCCACACTTACATCTATAACTGACTCCATTGACTGTTTATCCTCTGCCTTGTTTCCCTAGCTTTCTCTGTCTTCTGACTCCTGTCCAACAGTATTTCACCAATTTGCGTCACTCCTAGATTAGTAATTAAAAAGGAAATAAGAACCTACTTCATGTATCAATTACCCTACAATAATGGCTCCATTTCTCTCCTCACTCAAGACAAGCTTCATTTTCCCTTTTTAAAAATTAAGGTGAAATTCACACAGCACAGAGTCAATCAGTTTAAAGTGATCAATTCAGTACTTATAAGTTCATTAACAATGTTGGACAACCACCACCTTGACCTAGTTCTAAGCATTCTGGCTTCTAACCCTACAACTCCACCTAATAGTTCTTTCCAAATTCTTCATGTATAACAATAGGCTGTTTATATCTCTTTAAGCATATATGATATAGAAAATTTCTTCTTTTTTTCTGTTCAAGTACATTTGACTGGATTGAACAATTCCTCTTTCTTGAAAGCTTTTGCTCACTTGGGTTTTATTAATTAATTTTCTCATTCATTATACAAATGTTTATCGAAGAGCTATTATTGACCCACGAATGTGCAAAGTGCTGAGGATACATTGGCCTGTAGAAGTAGACCAAGAGAACTTTTATTCTACTGGTGGAGGCCGCCATCAATCAGAAAATAACACAAAAAAATGTAAAACTGAAACTATGGCAAGCACTGCAAAAGTGAGATACATGGTGCAAATGGCAGAAAATAGTATTGGTGGCTAATATTCATGTAGTGCTTAAAATGTACTAGACATTTTTCTAAACACTTTACATGTATTAACTCACTTAATATTCATAACAACCCATGATATAGATATTATTATTAGGCATACTTTCAGTTGAGAAAGCTTAGACACAATGAGGTTACATACATAAGCAAAGTCACGTAGTCCCAAATACTGGTGCAGGAGTTTGAACCCAGGTAATTTGGTGTTACAAACTCTGCACAGGACCATATAAACTGAAGGGGTTAGCTGGAATTGAGGGAGGTTTTTAATCTTCCAGGAGTGATCATTTTTGTCATGTAGAGCCCTTCAGGCATGATAAAAAGATTGTTCTTCACTTTACAAGAAAAGGAGAAATTATTAAAGTACTTAAAATCAAGTATAATTTATAGGGTAATAGTGGGTGGATTACCATGAAGATAATTTATTGAAAAGGGACTAGAATTGTTGAAAGAAGACCCATTAAAAACCAATGCAGTAGTCACAGAATGAGCAATACATTGAAAGAAAGATAATGCTTGAAGAGATGGAGAGAAATGGACATACTTCAGATTTATAGGCTATAAAAAATCATCAGTACTTAGTGATTAATTGGGTATATACAATTCATGGAAAAGTAATGTCAAGGATTACTTCTAAACACATGACTTGTATCACCAGTTGTAAGTTGAGATGGAGAACACGATAAAAACCAAGTTGGGAGATGGGAGTTTGGTTTTAGACACGATGCACTTGACAGGCCTTTGGGACATCCAGGTAGAGCCCAGAGGAGAGATTTGATAGATATAAAATCTATGATCACTTCTTATAGGCAGTTGAAACCATGTACTAGGATGTGATCATCTGAGAAGGAAAAAAAAAAAAAAAAACAGAAAGAGAAGACAAGAGGCTCTAAGGTTAAATCTCAAAGATCGCCAGCATTTAACCAGGATAAAGGAGGCTGATCAAGTGAAGGACAGAGGGAATGAGAAGCTAGAAAAGCAGCAGAAAAACTGGGTTCATGTTGTGCCACTAGAGCCCAGGAAAGAGAATGTTTCAAAAAGCAGAATGCTTCGAAGAATCAGTGGTCATTACTGTCTAATGCTTCTGAGAGGCCAGGAAAGATAAAGACTGAAAACTGTACACTAGGCATAAGGGTGCCATGTTCAATGAAGGTTTTATTCAGATCTTTCATGAAATGTCTACAAAACAGAGGAGCAATAGTGAGGACTTCCTTTTGGTAGCACTTGCCACACTTATAACTTCAATTTGCTCCTGTGGTGTTTTGATTAGTGTCTTCATCACTAAACTTTAAGTTCCAGTAGTACAGGGACTGTATTTGCTTTAGAAGCCTGTGTGTTCATTTGACAAAAGTCAGAGCTTACCCTAGGGTCTGGGTCACTGTGGGAATAGTGTAAGAGTGTCTCAAGTAAATGAGTGACTTGGAAAAGAAAGACTAAACTGTGAAAATAGTAGCTCAAGATCCTATTCCATTTTGTTGTCTCTTTTATATTAGGCTGAAGTTCCTTTGATCACTACTAAGAGTTACTAAAAGGATTTCATTCTTCCACATGATGGTACAGATCATTGTTATGTGGAGAGTTTTGCCTTGATATTTAGGGAAAACTTTCTAATTTCATAAGTGAACAAAATAATCTATTTTTTTATGTTACAATGCTCTTTTATACATGATATAGTCTTCCTAATTTTCAGACCTTCTTTTCTGAACATCAGTTCTCCCTGAATGTGACTGAACTTTGGTTTGACTCTCATGGACTTTCAATATTATAATTTTCCAACAAAGTTTTAGTCTAAATAGTTTTTCCAAAGAACTGAGTTTACAAGAATTCTATCAGGCCCATTGATTTTGACTCCCCCATTTATTTTCTGTTCTGCATTCTCATCATCAACCCCCACCATTACCTCTACCAGTTACTACCATTCATCAGGATGCTAGATAAAGGCAATCAAATGGTGAATTTTGGAAGATTTTTCATGGTTGTGCTCAGCGGTCTAACTCTATAAATCATTCTCATTGTGCAAACTGTCAACATCTGAAAAAGAAGATAAATATCGCAAAAGAGAAGGTTCATCATGGATTGAGTAAAAGCTTAGAGACTCATGATTATAGAGCGAGGAAGTACCATAAGGAAAATTACATACTAAAACCCAGGTTCCCTAAACCTTGCACTATTGCTTTTTCCACAAAAAGCAGTGGTTTTGCATCTAGCTCTCAATGATGCGCTTTGCTCTACACACAATTCATCCTTTACTCTGCTGATAACTTGAGCACTGTGCACTTTCAGAGTCTTGCCCATTCATTTTCTGCCCATTGTGTTTATCCACTCTTGTGCCATCATAGTAGTCTCTCCTCCCTCTGCTCTTTTTCTCATCACTGTAATATTTAACATGAACATTAGGGAGGCTTGATTTCAAGTTTGTTCAGTGCTGGCACACTGGGAAAGTCTCCTTTTCATGGCGAGCAGTTTGGATTGCTCCAAGACAGGATTTATTTTTAAAGCTCCACATTGCACATTGTTGGCTCTCCAATATCTTCTGGCAATAGACGCCAACAAGACTGAACACATAAAAAAGAAGAAAAACACCCAAACATTTTCTCTCCCCTTTTCCACATTCTCCCCAAGCCAAGTTTGGAATAGCTTAAGGGAGGGGTTTTTCTTTCCCTTTCTTCTTTGCCTAGGACTGGCCGCTATTAGGCACCTTTTTGGATTCAAATATCTTCCTGTTGGCCTCTCCTGAGGGGATCTACCATTGAATTCTAGCACATTTTACTTATCCAAGAAACCACTGCTTAAGGGGGAAACAGGCCTTTGGTTGAAGAACAACAGGCTCTACATTTTAAGGATTCTCTGTGTTGAGTGGAACTAACCACATTCCTTTGGATTTAAGGCTCTGCTGAGTCTTTAACCCATTCCGACAATTTCTAAGACCATAAAAAAAAAATAAAAATGTCAACTGTTGTTGTAACAGTTTGTCACTGTGTAAGGTGAATCACCGCTAGTGGAAGGCAAGTGTTTGGTCTTTGAAGATGGTTATGAGCAACAAGCCAAACGTCTTGAGTCTTTCATTGAAGAGAACTGTTCCCCTGCAGTAAGAGTCTAAATATACAACTCTTAAGCGTTACTACCGAATCACTTGTTCTTTGTTTCCCCTTTTCTTTCATCATGGCAGACATCTGCAGTCAGAAGTACATGACCATTTGCAATGTACATTTCCCTGCCCCAACCAGCCCAGGTTGTTATTACAAAGGAAGCCATGTTTTGTAGATAGATTTTTCCCCAATGAAAAGTGCATAGGTCATTTCACTCCATGGTTTTACTCCAGTCTCAGAACATTGTGGGCTGAGGAATGAAAGTGTGTACCATACTGTTTACCCATTTACCTTCTTAGTAAAAAGGAGAAGAAATAAAGTAAACTCTGTTTACTAAGAAAACTTAGCTAGTCAGGGACAAGCATCAAAGGTAGCGGTGTTTATGTAGAACTTAGTCGAGACTTTCAATTAGAAGAGAATTGGCAGAGGCTGACAAATGAAATTTAGTTGGGATTCTACTACTGGGAGAACATCTTCTTTGTGTTTCCAACCGATTCTAGGCATCTAGAAACATATTAAAAGTCCTCCCAAATTTTTAAAAGCATTAAATACAAAAAAAAAAACAAACAACCAACAACCAACAAACCTGTATACCCACATAAACAAACACAGCAAAGAAATAGATGTATATTACCTGAGCACTACTGAACAATTCTATTAATAATGATGAAAAAAATCTTACTCTGATTTATTTGAGGTTAAGATGTAGAGATGTTGGGGTCAATTTTAGTGAGCCCCTTTAGAGCCAGCCTGATGTAAGAAGATCATGAGCCAACATTCACAGGCTACACAAAGGAAGAATTTATTAGGCAGCCAGAAATCCAGACAGCTAGCAAGTTTGGCATTATTCTGCTCACCACAGTAGAAATTACCCCAGACTTCGTTAATGCTTGCTTGGTTGCAAAGGTTTCACTGCTGCTTATACAGTGCTCCTTGGGCAATGATCCTTATTTGGAAGAGCTGCTGGCAACACACATTTTTTTAAAAGAATAAACTGCCAAGCACCAAATAGGCTCATCACCAAGTAACAATGATGGCAGCAAAAGCAAAACAAAGGGATTAGAATCATCTGATAATCACTTTCTTTTTTGGCCAGCAGGGTTCTTTCCATAGCAATTTATAGATATGGTCTTTATGCATTTTCCATAACTCTATTTTAATTATTTTATCCCAGAAGGCACCAATTACATTTGTTCTGTCTTACGTAGTACTTTGTAGCCTCTAATTTTTGCAGGATCGTATTTTCTTAACCAAGGATTACCAGAGGAATGGAGGTGTGGAGGATACCAGCCTCATCTTCATGCCCTTGAAGACACTGAACACACTTCCAAGAGCTTAGCTCAAGTGCTAAGAATAATGTTCCATATCCTTACCAGGATCAAGCTCAGTGTCTATTTCTTAATCTCCCATTTACTGCATAGCACCCATCTCTGCATTGGAAGCTTTACTTTGAGAAAACACAATTCAGGGTTCAGTCAATCAAGTGAATGAACATCTCTTGTTTTTGCCTGTCAGAGAATCTTTTCCTTTTTTCCTTAGGGAGGGCACCCTGGTTTTCCTTTGTGAGCATCATCCCTGCCCCAAACTTATTAGATGTGGTTTGGGTGGGGCTAACACACTAATTTCTGCATCCCCTTGACAAGGGATGGGATGGGACCTATAGCAGACTGTGTTGGTGGTCTGCCCATATCCCTTCAGATTCCCTCTACATTTCCATGCCTATAATTTTGACTTCTGACAGCCAGCAAAAGCATGATTAATGGAGGACTGCCTTGATGTTGACAAAATTTACTGTGCCCACACACAAGGCAGGTGGGAAATATCTGGGGTATAAAAGTCCCCCTGGGGTTAGCGCTACCTAGTAACTAGTGGACGTGGGGGTATAAATACCCCAAATATACCTCAAATATCTCACTCCTTGACAGGGGTAATTCTCCCGTATTTGTTTTGCCAGGAAATATTCCTGCAATATTAAGCTCTGCTCTCTCACTGGTATCTGACTTAACATCCCTGTATTGGCTGACTTCTTTGTCACCCACTTATGTTCCTTGCAACTTCCAATAAACTGTTCTCATGGAAATCTTTGGCTTAGGTCTATTTCTGGGGGAACCTGAGCTAAGACAAAACCAAATTCTGGCACATCCTTGGCTTCAGTGACTGATTACGGATGCAAACCTGACCCATGCCAGATCAATGACAGACCCAAGCCTTTTCTGGAACCATTGAACGAGAGGTACTTTCTATTGAGATTCCTTAGTGTATGAAATGTAAGCTGGTTCTGTGCCTCGTCTTTTCTACAACATGAGAGGGGAGCTTTGGGGGACAAAGCCAGCACTCAAGAAAACAGTGCCAAAAAATGAAGAAGAAGATTTTCTTGATGGATTCAGCCATACCTGAAACTCTGATCTGCAACATGTCCCTTCAATTATATGAACCTATTTTCCCCTCTCACCATATTGCAAGCCAGATTGAGTTAAGTTTCTGTTTCTTAAAACTGAAAGAGCTCTGATTAATTCAGGTATGAGATAGCGTATTCCATCTCCACTTGCTTTCAATGTAGTGCCAGCCAGCAAGGCGGGGTCAGGTACTATAGGCTCTTTATTTATGATATACGATATACGCGGGGGTCAGCCATTAGCACTAAATGGAAAACATAAGCTCTGGAATCTGAATACTGAGGAGCTTGCCTGTTCTCTGCTTTTACCACAAAAATTTGAGACAGGCCATACTCTAATTTTGGTTGGGATAAAGGAAAAAAATGTTTAAAATATTTCACTATCTTTCTTCTTTCATGAGAATTTTTGTAGGATATGGACAAACAGTCTTTGAGGACAAAGCATTATGTAGTGAAGAAATTTGTCCACATGACATAACTGATTGTCTTAAATTTTTCTGTGTATATTGCAGGCTGCATTTTTGTTTTAATTAAGCAATGGCAAAAATGGCTTTGTGACATTTTCCTTCCAGGATTGGGAACCTACACATATCAGCTTTGTGCATGAGAACCAGAAATTAAAACTGACCACAGCTAATGGGAACCTGCTCAGGCCCATTTTATAGGCTCTGCTGAGTGAAGTGTAAAGAGAAAACAGGCTAAAGAAGGAAAAAAACCCAATTCTGCCTTTTCAACAAGATTTAATAATGTATAACCCTCCAGAAAGTAACATATGGTCAGAATTACAAATTATGAGTTTGTTGCTTTTCTAGCATTAAGGATTTGTTAAGTACCCGAAGGGATTTGTTGGTCCTTTATATTTTTAATTCAACTCCAATGTCTTCAATTACAGCATGCTGTCAGAATAAATATATGGTCGAGGAGGACTGATGCTAAATCTTGAGGTGTACACACCCAACTGGAGATTCTAAGGTAAGTGGTTACAGAGGGGATTCTTGTTGGCAAAGTGGTCTCTTATGATGAGTGTGAAAAATCTTGCTATCCTGTGTATGTTCTGTGTATGAAGCAACATAAAAACAGAAGGGCATCCAAGAGATACTTGTCATGGTTATTAGCCCTTTTCAATGGTCCCAAGAGGCATCGTCTGCTTCCATTAACTGAGTCTCTTATTCTGGGTTCTACCTCTCTTTGGAGCTTAATTTTGTGACGTATTATGAAATAGCTCTTCTTTGAAGGCATATGGCAGCCCCCAGGTATTCCAAGGCTCTGAAGAGGGGCATAAAATATGCAGAATGAGACCTTTTATTAACAACTGTAGTGACTCAACAGAAAAAAATACTGGGATCCTTCTAGTCTGATCTCTGGAGCCCGCTCCTGGGGAATTTTATTCAGAACTTACTCAGTGGCCAGCTGCAGTTGTATGTCTTTATTTTGTGAACTTTCTCTGTTTACTGAGTTGGCTCTCCTACACTGTTCTTCTCTCCATTACATGTTGTGGGACCTATCCTGGGTTTCCCCCCTTTTCCTACGGCTGAATCTTCCCAAAGATGCAGTCCTTTAAAAAATATGAGATGCCCTAAAGCCAAAGAAAGCAGCCTGGGGCTTGGTTGTTCATAATTCAGTTGTAAATATGTTGAGTGGAGAGATGCTCTGTCAGTTATCCACTGATATGTGAAAAACAACCTCAAAACTTGATACATTAAAACAAAGATGTATTACTTATTAAGATCATGTGAGCTGTGGAGTAGTTCTTCTGCTGGTTTCATCTGGGCTCACTCCAGTGGCTGCATTTATCTGTGGATTGGCTGGAGTTAGAGTGTCTACAGTAGCCTTATCCTTCTTAGTAATTAGGGAAATGCAAATAATAAATGTCAGCAAAACCTGCGGGAGCTATTTTCCTTGAGGTATTAACAGGTATGAGCCTGGAGAAGATGGCCCAGGCACACCTATCTCACTCTGATTTAGGGAACGCAGAATATTTAGGCTGAAGTAGCAGTTTAATAGCAAAATTATTGGAGGTATTGTAAGGTAGAGACTCATCCTAAGTTTTCAGCAAAGGTGAATAAAGTCATCTGGAATAAGGAGGCTTGCTTTCTTCTGAGGAGTCAGAAAGTGGAGTGTGTTGGTAAATGAAATGGGTAACAATTGGCTCTCTGCAAATTATATCTTAGTAGAGCTGTGATTAAGAAAATGAAATGATATAATAAAACAATTGGCTTTAAAAAAAATCAAAATCACTGGTTTTTAGCATATGCCAACTTCCATTGTGTAAATATTCTGCCATGACTAATACCAAGCATTTGTTCAAGTTGGGAAAACATGTGCACAGTGGACTCTTATGAGCCTGTACAAGCCTGCTTTAGCACACTAACCAGCAATAAAAAGAAAAAAAATTAAGCATTACCAGGAAATTGAAGGGGTCTCTGGTTTCTAAACAACATTGGAGGAATGATATTCAAACATGTGGATGGGGGATGAGACAGAATCATTGGTGAAATCTTCTGTTAGCAACAAAGGTATACCTCCAAGCATTCTTGAAATGCATGCAGCCTCAAATGCACACACTCGGAAAAAAAGCACAATGCAAGAGTGAGAGGAAGTAAGATTGAAGTGCTCATTTTAGACCCAAAGTCCTTATTAGATCATGAAGTGGACAAATCAGGTCCTGGATTTGGTTGCTAATCAGCACTTCTGGGAGATTTGAGGTGGGATATGGTGTAAGATGAGCACTTCATTGAAAGATGCCTAAGGAGGTTGATGGAATGGAAAAAGCCCGATGAAGAATTCAGGAATCTAGACATGGTTCTGGTTCTGTTATTAGCACAAATCTGTAACCTTGAACATTTGACTTTTATAAGTTCTAAGTTTTGAAGCACTTCTCTGCCCATCTTTGCTGTGTAAATATATCCCAAGGTAACAAAGATAACTTCTATGGGCAAAGATATAAAATAGTATGAAGATAACCATGGTAAGGCAATGATGGCTTTCCCTATTTGTGGCATAGAATCCAGGACAACTAATCAGGGAAAAGAATAGTTGCACTGGCTTGACCTAAAACAATAGGGAGAGAGAGTATACAGTTTCCAGAAACATCTTTGTCAGTGGTAGATACTGGTCCCAGGAGAGGACATGATGCCTTGGCTGCAAGTGTGGCATTACATGAGGTAAACTAGCATGGGATAGGAGGAGATGATGCCTTCAAACTGGTCCTGAGTCAGGAGGTGACAGTGTGGCTTGGCTCACAGTGAGAATAAACAGAGTGGCTCTGCCTCAGGGAAACAGCGTAAAGGTTTTGACTGAAGTCCACCCCACCCTCACCCCAGCCTCCTACACTGGTGTTTCCTCACTTGTTAAGTGGAGTTAGTGTTCATAAGGATCTGATGACAATTTATGCACAATGGAAAATTATTCTTACTGAGGTATTTCTCTTAAGCGCAGATTACTTATACCCCATCTGTGATGCCTTTCCCTAGAACAGCTCATTAAGCAACAAGTTTTGACTCAAGTTCTAGAATGGTATCCTAAGAATTTGCTCAAAATTAATTCATTGACAAAGTCAAATATTGGCAATATCATATGGTTAGGCCAAAATTTATCAAACATCTATTCATCTCAGTAAGGTTCCTCAAAAATAGTCATAAAGGGGCTTCCCTGGTGGCGCAGTGGTTGAGAATCTGCCTGCCAATGCAGGGGACACGGGTTCGAGACCTGGTCTGGGAAGATCCCACATGCTGCGGAGCAACTAGGCCCGTGAGCCACAATTACTGAGCCTGCGTGTCTGGAGCCTGTGCTCCACAACAGGAGAGGCCGCGATAGTGAGAGGCCCACGCACCGCGATGAAGAGTGGCCCCCACTTGCCGCAAAACTGGAGAAAGCCCTCACACAGAAACGAAGACCCAACACAGCCAAAAAAAAAAAAAAAAAAATAGTCATAAATACCAAAATGGGTCTCTTTAGCACCTGTGTTCCACTTTCGGAATATGTTCTGAACTGGTCTTTGCAAACTGTGAATTACATTAAACTCTCTTCTTGATCTTCCTCTGGACCCATGACTTACCATCACATCCTTCATTAGCACTTTGGCTTTGCCACTTTTGTGGTGGCAAGAGCAGAATTGCTGCCCTGACCTTGCACTTCTGCTTTCAGAGATTCAAATGGCTGCCCAGGGACATCAGCCAACTTCACTTATTCATGCAACGACTATATATGCTTCTATTCTCCAGCATGTGCATTTATGGCCACCTTGTGGTTCTTGGGTGCCACTGAGTATTATGGCATTTTGGTTTCTTTCTTGACACATTGTTTAAAGAAACAGTAAGAAACAGTCGTATGCATATAAAGTCAGTCAACTCTGGAGAATGGTTACTCTCCTGAGCTTCTATGAGAACTGTGAGAATTTAAGACACTTCCCAAGAATGGGGATGCCTATTTATCTACCTATGGCCTCTGATAGAGGAGGGAGGTCTGTCTTGAGAGATCCCAATTTCAACTCTAGACTATTGGACTGGTCTGGAAAGGATATCATTGGGAAAGTGATTTCAAAAAAGCTTAGTCATCCCTTTGCCATGAACTGACCAGCATCAAAACCAGATGGTCTGTTTGGGTCAATCACCAGATGAATATAGGGGACTGGTCATAACTAACTTAGTTATGTTTTTAGTTCAAGGCCTTTCCTAAAGCAAAGAGTTAACCTATACTTCTATGAGGAGTGATCCTTCCATCCTCACTCAAGAAACAAGTCCAGTCCAAACATCATCCCTTCTCTTACCCTGAGGTATATTTTGACAACTCATGGTTTTGGTATTTAGGACAAGTCTCTCTATCTTGCTGATAATAGACTCTAACAAAACAGGTACATTTACAGCGACTAGAAAACCTAGTTGTCTAACTATATCCTCATGTCCCCACAATTAGTGTCCACATGCCCATGGCCCTGCTATTGGGGGTCCAAGTAGAGTATCCTGCAGAGAGTGATGATGCTTGAGATACCTGGTTTGAGGTCCATGAACTGGAGCACTTTACTTTGAGTAGAAAACTGCTTTGGCCAACAGTACCAAACTTTGATAATTGGCTGACTAGGAAACTATCTAACTCACCTCTCAAGTAGCCTGCATGTCTTTCAAGCCCATGGCCCACCATGGGACTTATAAAACAAACAGAAAAATAATTGCATCTAAATTGCACTAAGTCTGTGACTGTGATCTTACGTTGGGACTGGAATTCTTTAAAAGTACAAACTCTGTCTTAGAGCCAAGGGCCTAAGCTGCAGAAAATCCATCTACAAACCTTGCAGCGTGACACTGTTCAGCAGATAGTTATCTCTCGCTTTTGAAACTTAAGCTCTGTCAGTATCCTGATTGCTGTAAAAGTCAGAGAAGGCGTCAGGTGTTCACAAGAAATGAATTTCCAGAACCTCAAAAGGTAGATGAATAGAAAGTTAATTGCCAAGTTAGATTCATCTTTTCCTTGGTTTTGTAATTCTACTTTGCACGTGTATCATCCCCACAGTATTCCAGTCCCCAGTGAATCACATCTTCTACCATCTTCAGGTTAGGAGATCATTATCTATTTCAAAGACACTTTGATTCAGTCTTACCTAAGCTCATGATCTGGGATGTCCTAGCCCAGCTACATTGCAGAGGTTGGGTGATGTGTGAATAGAGACAGGATTGGGGGAAACCAGTACCGTGGCCTTGCAGGTCTGGCTTCAATCAAGGACTCATAGCCTTGATATTTAGAAATTAATAAGAGACCTTCTGGGTTGGGAACCAGAAGAGGCAGTGGGGTCAAACCCAGATGCTCACAGAATGAAAGCTAAGATTTAAATTTAAATGAGAGTGGGGAAAGTCAGTGGGGTTGGGGTTGAACCATTTAGCTTAGTCACAGAAAGCCATGGAAGAGGTTAGGGATGCTGAAAACTGGCCCTGGGTTCGGAGAAGGGGCACAGGGTCTTGCTGTACCCATAATAGAATCTTTCCTCAAGCAAGGTGTGTGGAACCTGATTCGTGAAAAGAAGATGGTGTCTAATAGATGAATTCTTCATTTTGAGCAAAGGCATGAGTTGCTCATGTGGCAAAAGAGGGTATTAAATAAGCAGCTCTGGACTCTACAGTGGCAAGTGGGAATGCTGAATTGGATGAAAACAGCCACCCCAATTATGGTTTATTTATCTCTCCAGTCATTCTTAAATCTACATGAGTTTTGCAAGGTGTGAAAGACCGATTTTGGAGTATATATAAATAAGACATGCTAGTGATGAATGGTGGTCACCTTTATATGACTCTTGTCAAATATAAACATTGATTTAAACCATCTTTCTGAGTTCTCCCTTAGTTTAGCCTTGTTGCTTTCCGTCTGAGTTTCATGGAACATTATACTTGTTTAGAGTATGAGGAGCTATTATAGAGAACAAGAGAGGTGCCAAATGCCCAAGCCACTGGGGTCCCAACTGTGTTTCCAAAACATTTACCCCTCTATCACCATCTTTATGTATACGTGTTGCACTTTGGAAGAAAAATTCTGTTAATCAAAGTAACCAGTTAGAAGACCACTAGCTAAGTTATTACCACCTGATAGACTTGCATGCTTGAATTTTCCCAGAAGGTATGACTATTACAACCTATCATCTCCTAAAAAACAAGAAAAAATAGTCCTAGCCCCAATTAGTACCTTCAAGAAATGACTGTTGTCCTCAAGGAACGACGTCTTGTGGATTAAAGAAGACTTTATTTTTCACACCACATAGCTACAACTAAGACCCAGGTGGATAAATTTGCCATAACTCTTACTTCGGTAGAAGTAGTTTATTAGATGATGAGAGAGATTAATGAAGGGGGTTAAGACAAGTTATAAATAGGAGACTATATCATTGGAGACCAAGTAGTAGAGACCATTACTTTTCCCTATTGAAGTTTCTCTGACACTGTACCTCTTAATACAATTAGCCATTTAGAGAGAAAGACGACTTCTTTATGTTGTGGGATAAGCACAAGGTGCAAACAGTGTGCTGTGTAGGTAAGAAATGGCATGCTGTCTTTGGCTATATCATCTGGATGGACGCCATGGAATACCTGGGCTCATCATATACTGATGCTCACTTTTAAAAACTTAAATGATTCAGACACCAAAGAGGTTGATGTTTAAAAGTGCGGGTTGCTCCAACCTGACCAATCTAAGGCCCTTTAGAAAATTACAATAATCTTGCCCAGTGGGGGCTTTGAATTTCCACAAGACATGATCTGGGGGCTCAGATTATTATCTACATGTCAAGGTGTTTGAAGATCATAACAAGAATCGGGTTATAGCAGAAATAATTTGGCCCTAAAACTTAGAATTTAAAATAATTGTATGCTACGTGCTGTAAATGTACTTACCTGCAGTTGTTTTTACCAGATATTGTTCCAATGGTTTCAAATGATGCTAACAAACAAAACAGGCTACTGTGTATTCCAAGCTGATGTTCACCACTCATCACACTGTATCATTGTTTCAAATTCAATGCATCAAAAAGATCGACTGTGAACTCCTACTGTTCCTACCATCATTCATGGTTTTATTTTTGGTGGGTGGGGTAGAGTTGGGGTGGAGGAATAATGTATAAATTAGATTTAGCAGACTTCTGGTTTCCACACTTCGTGTAGGGTGATTTAGTAAAATAATTAAAGGAAAACAGAACTTAAAAAAAAACAACAACAACTTTTTTCTACCTTTTTCTACTCAAGCTGAATGTGAAGTGGTCTTATTCCCACTGACATCCAAACTTATATTCACACCAATTTATCATTGTTTCTGATTCTGTCTGTTTATTTACTTATGCTTTAGAACCAACTTTTCAAGCAAGGAAAGCTTCTTGCATTTAAAATAACTTTATGTTGCCATATTTTCAATTGATTTGGTTAATTTCTAGCAACAGAATCATTCTAGGGTTTCAGGATTTAATATTGTCTGACAGACTATGGCACCCAAATAGGTTAGACTATAACTCTCAAATATGAGATGCCTGGAGGGAGCCTACATCCCAACCCTGAGACAGGAACAAGGAATTATCAAACATAAGTAGCTGTAAATGGACTTACCTGTGACAATGTCCTTCAAATATGACAAGCTTTTCTATTCTCCATTCTACAGAGAGATGTGCTCTTTTGGCTGAGTTTACATTTCTTGTAAGGTAGGGATCCAGAAGGAGAATAAATTAGAACCAATTAAATGAATAGGACCAAACCCTTAGGGCATTGATTCCATTTAAAGTGTAATTCTGAGAAGAGAAAGCCAACTGTGAGGAATGTTAGCAATGCCATTCAAGGCTCAGCAGGCTTTCAGTTAGCAGATCCTATGGCTTCTTTCCACTGGGAGAGGGTGAGGTGAGGTCCTGTTTGAAAAAATGCCCATAGCAGAGGGTGCAAAAGACTCAGTGGTCTCAGCCACACAACTTAGGCAAAACTCTCCTAGAAAAAGGAACCATGTTTGAACTTGGCAGCCTACACAGTCTCAGCATGATTCAGATTTAGAAAGTCAGTGTAGATTTAACTGGCTAATACTGCTCCCATGGCTGCTCCAAGCTAAGATGGAGCAATGGATTCAAGATAGTGAAACTCTCCTTGAGACATATGTGCAATCTACAGGAGAAATGAAGCCTGATTGTGACCTAGCATTGGAAAAGCAGGCATTTCATTATTTGTGCTAAACTCACTCTACCATCTTGGGTGGAACACTTCTATGCTTTTTTTTTTTTTCTTTCTCTTCTAAGATAATTATGAAATTAAAATAAAATTTATTCATGTTGAATTTATATTCTTTCTTAACATGATAACATTTTTGAATGTGGGGAAAGTTTTTAATTTTCCCTATGAGCATACAATTATTTACCAGAAACAAAGTGCCTACCCTTAAAAGTAATAAATACTCTTGGCAAAACAAAGCAATGTCCCAATTCTACTCATGATATGTCAGAAGCTCCATCTTTTTTAAAGCAGAGCACACAAGTGCAGAAGCTTAAATTATCTGCAAGTTCTCCACTCATCCTGCAAATATCTCTTAGGATGTACTGTGTGCTAAGCATGTTGTAAGGGTTGAGGGTATGAAGCAGACACACCATCATCTTTGCTTTTAAGAAGTTTGCTATTCTTGTGAAGGGAGCAGGCAAAGCCATTGTGAGTAAGTGTTATACCTGGAGCAGGAAGAAGGAAAATAATAAAGGCCTCAGGTAGAAGACTAGAGCTTTCAAAGTCAGGTAACAAATGGTAAACAGGTAGCAGAAGGGAAATGAGGAAGACTGAGTAGAAATGATTGGGAACAAAAATAATAAAACAAATGGAGCAAAACATGAGGATAATTGAGTACATGATATATTATAGGAAACTCAAGTCGTCTTGTGCCTGGAGCAAAAGATGCAGGTGGAGCACGAAATGAAACTGGTAGCATACGGGGCGGGGGTCCTCTCCTTTATAAACCCCTGAATCTTGTGGAGAATTCTTGTCAAAGAATGTCACAGAGGAGGTGGGTAAGGAGTAATTGGCTTCTTTCACGATGAAGCTATCAGCCAGGATTCCAAACCACGTTTTCTGCCCATAAAATCCTTTTATAAAATTAATGTTTTTACCTTTAGAATTATCCATAAAAATCCAGTGGAGAAAGAAAACTAAAGTCAAATAAGATCACATACAGGTCTCTGAGACTATAAACCTCATGTTTTTGCCTAATTTCATTAAAATCATACAAGAAATAATCATGGCCATGTTTATTTTATAAAACTCTGAGTATTATAATCCAGGTGATAGCAATTGATGTCCTTGAAGAAGAAAAGGAGAGGTTTTCATGTGACCCATTTTACAGCCAATTTACACATTGGAGAGTGAAGATGAGGGAAATGCTTAGGTCAGATGTTTCACTCCAAGAATCAAGATTGTGTCAGTGTCTTCAAGACTTTCATTCATGCCATTCCAGCTTCTCCACTTTGTGTAACCTGTACATTGTCACTCCTAAGAGCCTAGATTTAAATAAGGTCTGGTACATCTTAAGTAATTCTCTTTCCTCATATAATGTTTTTATACTGTGCTATCCACTTCATTTGACTTTGACTTCTAAATCTTCAGAAGTTTCAAGGAGACAAAAATAAGTATGAGCCAGGTAGAGTAGTGATCCATATTTTATCATTTGTGTAATTAGGCACTTATATCACACCCTTGAAGAGGGAAAAATAAGATCATCCTCTTGTTCTTGTGTTATTCCTTATAATAATGCAATGTTGTGGTTTTCTTTTCTCTAGCAGTTTTAGTCTAAAAAAGAGAATGCAGAGGAGGGACAGAGCTAGGATATGGGATTTGAAATCAGAAAAACATCATTTCAAGTCTAATTCATCCATTGACTGATTGTAGGATACATGTAAGGTGAAGATTATAGTCTTTTTTATAGGACTGTTCAATTACTTCCAAGTGTTATTAATTATACATGCGTATATAGTCTGACATATAGCAGGGATCACTAAACAGCTACTCATTAAGCAATATTCAAGACTGCAACCTAGGAAAATAAAGTAAGAATATTATAAATAGCAAAGCTGAAACTAAGCTTTGCTTTCTCATGTACCTCTTCTGTACGGGAAAGTTCAGTCATATGGGTTAGAAATGAAATAAAGCAGTGATGCTGTTTGAGTACTGTTTAAGGGAGTGAGCTTGTTAGGTGCTGATTTAACCTCTGAAGATACAGCAAAAAAAAAACTTGGGACAAGCAATGAACTTGTGTACTGAGGAGCTTTTGAAGTGTATGCAATTGTTTGCTTCTATACTACTTGGCTGTATTGTTTTTAATGATTAAGTCAACTTTTTATAATTGCTCTATTTCCTCTCGACCAGTTAGTGACCATTCCATCTTGCTGTCACAGTGATTCTTAATATCTTCATGTTGACTTGAGGTAGACATGCAATTAGGAATTATTTGGTTTTCAACAACATTGTTGTTATGCTGGACTAATCTCACTGCATGTTCACTCCAGTATGCAACTAAATACATATGCATATGCAACTAAACCATATGCTTTTGAAACAAAATAAAGTCCCTAACATTAAACCATAAAACTCAATAGCTTTCATAAAATAACTTAATGTCAATTTATTCCTTCTGAGATGCTGGGTGCCCAATGAGTGGCTGAATGACTTATGAGATCATAAGCATTTGCGTAGAGGTTTTTGAGACACGCATTTTGATTGCTTTGAGGATTTCTTTCCTTTGAATTTATAATTTGCTCTAGGGAATTTGACTTCCCATTTCATATTAAGGTAGGATTACTACATACAGCTTTTTAAATTGCAAGGGGAACTATTATTGCAAATAGGACCTTCAATGTTACCTATAAACTAATCAAATTACCATTTGTCCAAGAGTGAGAGTGCCCATGAAATTGAGAGTTTAAAACATTTTAGAAGGACCACTGAGTTCATGTATTGGAACTGCATAGTTCTACAGAAATCAGGTGTTCACATTAATAATTAAATGTTTCTATGATCTATTATTGTTCAGACACGGATCCAATCCAGGGCATAAAGGGTAGCCCAGGTCAAGAAAAATGGAACTCTTCCATTCACTCCTCTCCATTATTTCGGTATTTGCCCTCTTGTTGTTGTCATATTTTAGAGAATAGAGAAGTACCTACAAATATCATTGTGGTACTTAATATCTGAGCTTTCTTCTAGTACAAGATTTCTTAACACTGAAGATGGAATTGCATGGTTTAAAGTTTTTTGTGTAATTACTAATAGAGTTCATATATATACAACTACTAGCAGTGTAGCCAGACATCACTGGTCTGTGGTTCTTATAAACTCTAGTCTCTCCCCACTAGGAAACTAACAAATCACTTTG
The DNA here is from genome assembly GCF_028021215.1 of Eschrichtius robustus. Lineage (NCBI taxonomy): Eukaryota > Metazoa > Chordata > Mammalia > Artiodactyla > Eschrichtiidae > Eschrichtius > Eschrichtius robustus. The sequence continues at coordinate 36,202,452 of NC_090839.1, forward strand.
TTCTTGTTGCTTTTTGCCGATGATAGAAGGGGATTCTAAGGAAATATCTGACTATGATCTAATTTCCTCTGTTTCCCACATCTAATGTTAATTATTTCCATGTCCATATATATAGTTTTTTATATATATCACTATATATATATATATAGTGATATATATATATATATATATATAGTTATATATGTATAATTTATTCAGAGAGCTTATATCTTGAACTCATCAACCTATTGGCATGTTGGGGTTACTCACCATTCGATGCCTTTTCTTTTATGCTCTCATTATAATGAGAGGGAGTTTTTAAATACTTAGGCTTCACAGAGGACACTTAACATTAAAAGTATAAATCAATGACCGTTTCAACATTTGTTAAGAAACAATTTTTTGAGAATACATGAAACATTGGCAGAGGAAGACAGAATTCACTCACATGATGTTTTAGAGGATAATACAAAAAAAACACAAAGTTGATCGTTTTTCTTTGAGTCAAATTGTGGCCATTATACTTCTATGATAGCCCCCCTGATACTTTATTGCCTTTATATGTTTACAAGTCTGTCTCCCTCACCACAGGGTATTCTCTTGTGTTTCATTCACCTTGTATCTTTAGCTCCTAGCACAGAGCCTGGGTGGATAGGATGTGTTCGATAAATAAATGGGTGTCGACAAGAGGAGTCATAGGTCAATGGATCGAACAGACATGATCTAGGCTTCAAAAAAGCTGAGGAATTTGATGTGACGAGGATGAGCTGAGAGAACATGCTAAGTGGAGCAGGTGTGAAGACATGAAGGCGAATATGTCAGGGGGATGTTCAAATCACCATGTGAGATTGAGTTATAAGCACTTCAATCCATTTTTAAGTGTTTACCATAGATTGATTCTAAAATATGTTCAAAAGACTCATTTTCTACCCTAAGGATAGAAGTTTTTCTCTATCAGTCTACCATCCTACTTATAATTAAGTCATTGAGTCTGTGGCCTATATTTATGATTACAATACATGATCAAGGATTCTAAACACCAGGAAAACTGTATTATCACACTGTGTAATTATCACGTTAAGAGAATGACAGCAGACAAACGTTTCATCTCTTACTAGAAAGAAGAAATCTGACAGAACCTGGGAGTTCACTTTGATGTAGGATTTGTAGATGAATGTATCAAAGATTGAACTATTTTCAAACAGAACAATCAATGTTGGTTTCATCCAGGCAGTCAGTTTTTGGCTCCACTGCCATCATTTTCTTTGAAGTGGCATAGCCTAGAGTTTGTTATTAGGACATATTTATTGCAGGAAGAGCAATGAAATTCAAGAAGGTGAAAGAAAAATCAGAAGACCTCAAAGCCAACAGCAGGTATTATAAGTTGATCTCTGAAATGTGTAAGGGGCTAACAGACCCAGCCAGTTAGTGTGAATAGCCTAGATAGACCAGTGGTTATTAAAGTGTTGTCCTTAGTCCAGTAGTATCAGAAGCACCTGGGAAACACAGATTCTCTGGCTGTGCTCCACACCTACTGAATCAGAAACTCTAGGGATCGGGCTCAGCAATCTATGTTTTCTTTTTTTTTAATTAATTAATTTATTTATTTTTGCTGTGTTGGGTCTTCGTTTCTGTGCAAAGGCTTTTCTCCAGTTGTGGCGAGCGGGGGCCACTCTTCATCGTGGTGCGCGAGCCTCTCACTATCGCGGCCTCTGTTGTTGCGGAGAACAGGCTCCAGACGCGCAGGCTCAGTAGTTGTGGCTCACGGGCCCAGTTGCTCCGTGGCATGTGGGATCTTCCCAGACCAGGGCTCGAACACGTGTCCCCTGCATTGGCAGGCAGATTCTCAACCACTGCGCCACCAGGGAAGCCCAATCTATGTTTTAACAGGCCCTCCCTCCACGTTATTCTGTTCTCTGCTAGAGTTTGAGAACCACAGCCTAGAATAACGCACGAAATGGATCTTATGCATCCTTTTGATTTTTCTAATCCTTAGTGGCTCCAGCATATTTTTTTTTTAATTTTTTTATTGAAAAATAGTTGATTTACAATATCGTGTAAGTTTCAGGAGTACAGCACAGTGATTCTTTTTCAGATTCTTTTCCCTTATGTTATTTTTAGATTCTTCTTTAGATTCTTTTCCCTTATAGGTTATTACATAATATTGAGCATAGTTCCTTGAGCTATACAGTAGGTTCTTTTAGTTATCTATTTTACACATAGTTATCTATTTTATACATAGTATTGTATATATGTTAATCTATCTGTTTTATATATAATAGAGGGTATATGTTAATCCCAGCCTCCTAATTTATCCCTCCCCCCACCCTTTTTTCCACTTCAGTAACCATAAGTTTGTTTTCTGTGTTTGTGAGTTTCTGTTTTGGAAATAAGTTCATTTGTGTCTTTTTCTTAAATTTTAGATTCCACATATAAGATATATCATATGATATTTGTCTTTCTCTGTCTGGCTTACTTCATTTAGTAAGATAATCTCTGGTCCATCCATGTTACTGCAAATGGTATTATTTCATTCTTTTTTATGGCTGAGTAATATTCCATTTTATATATATATATATATATATATATATATATATATATATATATATATATATATAGTGCCACATCTTCTTTATCCATTCCTCTGTTGATGGACATTTAGGTTGCTTCCATGTCCTGGCTATTGTAAATAGGGCTGATGAACATTTGTGTACATGTATCTTTTCGAATTATGATTTTCTCCAGATATATGCCCAGGAGTAGGATTGCAGGATCATATGGTAGCTCTATTTTAAGTTTTTTAGGGAACCTCCATACTGTTCTCCATAGTGGCTATACCAATTTACATTTCCACCAACAGTGTAGGAGGGTTCCCTTTTCTCCACACCCTCTCCAGCATTTATTATTTGTAGATTTTTGATGATGGCCTTTCTGACTGGTGTGAGGTGATACCTCATTGCAGTTTTGATTTGCATTTCTCTAATAATTAACAATGCTGAGCATCTTTTCATGTGTCTTTTGGCCATCTGTATGTCTTTAGCTTATTTTTCATAGCTATGCCAGTCCATCTGTAAATTCACTTCTTTGAACAATTTGTCACTTAAATGTGTTCTGGACTATGCTGCTCCCTAATTGTTTCATATATGTTCATTATGTTCCCTAAAAGTCTGTAAATGCCACCACAAGTTAGTGTGTCTTATAGAACTATATCTTCCTGGCTGTAGTAACAGGGAAGGACAAGAAATAAACTTTCAAACACTTGTTGGTTTATTAACAATGCCAAGCAGCATCCATAATTGGCTCCATAAATGACTATAGAAGAAGATAATACTATACTGAACAACTTTCTTTTATTTTCTCTTTCATCAGTAGTGAAGAAGTAGCAAGCACCTCTTGCTACTTAAGTTTATAGTTAGGAAAATGAAAAAAAATGGGTAGATGAACATCCATATTGAATTATTCTCTAGGAAGAGATCAGGTATAGTTCATCTATATAGGTACATTACATGGTACAGAGCCTAAAGTTAAAGGTGCCCCGTGTTCATGATTTAAGCATTTGAGGCTGATATAAAAAGCTAATACAACTCTAATGTTGTTACCAAGGAGTTTTGAATTCCAATCAATTTGTACAGTGGTTGTTAAAAGACTTTGGAGTCAGCACATTTGAATTCAAATCAAATGTTTCTGTCTTAACTACAAGTTACTTATCCTCTTTGTAACTCAATTTCCTCATTAAAAAAAAAATTATTAGAGTATAGTTGCTTTACAATGTTGTGTTAGTTTCTGCTGTACAGCAAAGTGAATCAGCTATAAGTATACATATATTCCCTCTTTTTTGGATTTCCTTCCCATTTAAGTCACCACAGAGCAATGAGTAGAGTTCCCTGTGCTATACAGTAGGTTCTCATCAGTTATCTATTTTACACATAGTAGTGTATATATGTCAATCCCAATCTCCCAATTCATCCCACCCCCCCTTTGCCCCCCTTGATGTCCATACATTTGTTCTCTATGTGTCTCTATTTCTGCTTTGCAAATAGGTTCATCTGTACCATTTTTCTAGATTCCACATATATGTGTTAATATACGATATTTGTTTTTCTCTTTCTGACTTACTTCACTCTGTATGACACTCTCTAGGTCCATCCACATCTCTACAAATGACTCAACTTCATTCCTTTTTATGGCTGAGTAGTAGTTCATTGTGTACATGTACCACATCTTCTTTATCCATTCCTCTGTTGATGGACATTTAGGTTGCTTCATTTTAAAAGTACAATAGTAATACTTATCTCATATAGTAATTTTGAATCTTAAATAGGGAATCTAAAGCTTTTAGCATAGTGAGCATAGCAGACATCCAATCAATGAAATTTGTTATTATTAACTTCTCTGTCAAGGTTCTCCATAGAAAAGAACACAATAGGATGCATGTGTGTGTGTGTGTGTGTGTGTGTGTGTGTGAGAGAGAGAGAGAGAGAAAGAGAGAGAGAGATTCAGTGGGAATATGTATTTTAAAGTTTGAAGGGCAGGCCAGCAGTCTAGAGACTCAGGGGTGTTAATGCTTCAACTTGAGTCTGCAATGCAGTCTGGAGGCTGAAACACTTCTTCCTCTGGAGGACATCAATCTTTTTCTCTTAAGGCCTTCAACTGATTGGATGAGGCCCCCCCATATCACAGAGGGAAATCTCCTTTACACAGAGTAATAAATTAAATTACTAATTTAAATATTAATCACATCTAAAAAATACCTTCAGAACAACATCTAGACTGGAGTTTGAGCAAACATCTGGGCACATAGCATAGCCAAGTTGACACATATTAATTATCATACTGGGTGAATCACTTAAATTCCTGCCCCACTCTCTGCTATTAGGTTATGCCATTAAGATTTCCATACCTGTGTGAACTGATAACAATTACCCCTTTTCTTTGTCATAAAGCATCAGAATGTAAGGTTTAGCTGATGATGGATGGGAAGAAAAAAGAGAAACAGGACTTGGAATGTGGAAAGACCTGCCAGAATGTGGTACACCTCTAGGTAGGTCTCAACTGAAGAAGGTTTCAGAGAATTAGGATCCTCCATCACTTGCTCTCTGTGTCTCAGTGACTCTGGAAGCCACATGTTGAGATGGCGATTCCAAAAATGGTGGAGTTCTTATACTTGGCCTCAACGATGCATAATGGGATAGTGGGAGGTGGGATAATCTGCACTCTACTTCTTCCCTCCTTTCCTCTGGTGCCAGAAGTTTCCCCAGTAAGCAGCTGAGCTTCTGCTCCCACCTTCCAGTAACAAGTCAGTGTAAGTCAGCCCTCTGTTCTCCCTTCCCAGGTGTTAGCAAGGCCCAGAAGGGAAGTAAAAGTCCCTAGCACCCCCACCTAGGTCAACAGGGAAGTTTGAGTTGGTGTCAAACTTTTGCTAGCATGTTTCTGGCAGGGCCTGGTGGGAAGTAAAAGCACCCAGCATGGAAACCCAACTTTCCTTTGGTCTAATTCTCTGGTTCTCACAGTGCCTCACCCAAACCTGGGGCATCAGCATCACTTAGAATTTTGTTAGAAACTCAGATCCTCAGGCTTCACTCCAGCTCACTCCATCCACCTGGTCCTCAGGCTACACCTCAACAGATGGACTGTCTGCTAAAAAATAAGATTAAATAGGATCCAGAGTCTCACAAAATAATACCTAAAATGTGCAGGACAAAATAGAAAATCACTCATAATACCAAGAACCAGGAAAATCACAACTAGAATGAGATCAAACATTCAACAGTGATGACTCAGAGGCTGGAATTCTCTGCCAAGAATCTTAAAGCAGCCAATTACAGAAATGCTTCAATAAGTAATTACAAATTTTCTTGAAACAAATGAAAAATCAGAAAATCTCAGCAAAGAATTAAAAGTAATAAATAAGAACCAAATGCAGATTTTAGAACTGAAATATAGTACAGTTGAAATTAAAAACTCACTGGATAAACTCAATCGTAGAGTGGAGATGACAGAGGAGAGAATAAGTGAACTTGAGGACAGATCTATAGAATTTACCCAAATTGAACAGCAGAAAGAAAATACTCTGGAAAAGGATAAACAGTCTCAGAGACTTGTGGGATAACAACAAAAGAGCTAACATTCACATCATTAGAGTTGACGAAGGAAAGGAGAGAAAGAGGAGGATTGATAAGGAATTGGAAGTAACAGTGTCTGAAAATTTCCCAAATTTGACAAAAGACATAAACCCACAGCTTCAAAAGGCCGAGAGAATCCCAGGTAGGATAAATCCAAAGGAATTCAGGCTAATACGCATCATAATGAAAACTTCTGAAAACTAAAGAAATCTTGAAAGTAGCCAGAAAGTAACAACATATTATTAATAGAGAAACACCACCTCAACAACAGTTTTATTGTCATCTGATATCATGACGGCTAGAAGGCAGTGCTGAAAGGAAAGTCCTGTCAGCTATGCACTCTATATCCAATGAAAATATCCTTCAGGAATGAAGGGAAAATAAAGACATTCTCAGATGAAGGAAAGCTAAGAGAATTGCTTAGCTTTGCAAGAGAATTGCTTGCAAACCAACTCAAAGAATAGCTAAAGGAATCTTTCTAAACAGAAAGCAAATTTGGCAGAGACTGGTTAGCTAATCTTCATATCTGTCTTGACTTCATCCTAAGCCTACAGCTAGAACACATTTCCAGTACCTCTTATTCATAAGTGTGATTATGTAACTAAGTTCATGCTAGTGGAATATGATCTTTACTACTTTGAGAACTATCTTATAAAAGTCTTCCATGTTTGCCTTTCTAATGTTCTTTCTTCTTCCATTAGCTTGTGTTGGAAGAACAGTGTGAAAGGAGATTGAATCCCGGAACTGCCACTTGGAGTAGAGCTATTTACCAACTAGGATGAACTATTTTGGAAGTAAAAATAAATTTTTACCATTGAGTATTAGCCATTATACATTTTCCATTTATTATTGTTGTTAAAGCAGCTGGTATTACTTTGACTTATAGAGTAAAACAATCGATTAAGGGGTAGAGAGGACTAAATGGGGATACCTATAGTATTTTACCCTCAAGTATTTATACCTTCACCTTTTATAAATGCAGATAATCTTTTTTTTATTTCTTTTTTTGATTTTTTAAAATTTATTGAAATATAGTTGAATTACAATGTTGTGCTAGTTTCAGGTGTACAGCAAATTGATTCAGTTATATATATACATGTATATAAACATATACATTCCTTTTCAGATTATTTTCCTTTATAGATTATTACAAGGTACTGAATATAGTTCCCTGTGCTATACGGTAGGTCCTTTTTGTTTATCTATTTTATGTATAGTAGTGTGTATCTATTAATCTCAAACTCTTAATTTATCCCTCCTGCCCTTTCTCCTTTGGTAACCATAAATTGGTTTTCTATGTTTAGGGGTCTGTTTCTGTTTTGTAAATATGTTCATTTGTATCATTTTTTTAGATTCCACATATAAGTGGTGTCATTTGGTATTTGTCTTTCTCTGTCTGACTTACTTCACTTAGTATGATAATCCCTAGGTCCATTCAGGTTGCTGCAAATGAAGCACAGATAAAATCTTTAAAGAATCAAGGAAGCAGGTTTTTGTCTTATGTCTTAGGAGGAAAGATTAAAATAAAATTGTTATTCTCCTAAGATGTTACTGTGATTAAGTTCACTGAAAAAAAAAAAAGTTGTGTTCAGATTGAAAGGACAAGTAATTTCACTTTCAGGGAAGTTAGACAGGAGTGTGGTGTCAGGCTAAATGGACTGAGGCCATTGAGTTTCTGTAGCATGTGGAATAGTGTGACAAGAAGACAGAGGAGAAGCCTAACTGGTTTGCTTAGGTTGTACCCCTGGTTGGTCTTGCCTCCAGTAGAAGTGATAAGAAAGATTTTATAATGGGAAATATCAAAAAAGTGTAGGTTGCAGAGATGGTGGGTGAATTGGAATGAGAATAAACAGAAGAGTGAAGGAGAAAGTTCATAAGTTTGTCAAAGTGCATTATTTTAATAAATAAATGCTGCACAGTAAATAAAAATTGTGGCTGTGTGCTCTGATATAGATAGATTGATGGGAAAATCACAGAACTTTCAGATTCTAATGAAAAAGCTCACTATTTTGCCCTCTCTGATATTTTTGGAAGAGCTTTGAGGGTTTTTAAAAAAATATACATCTTCCTGCAAGTGTATTTGTGTATGTGGTGCATGTTTACGTGCTTGAGAGAGAAGAGGAAGAAAAAAAGATGGAAAGAGAAAAAGAGAAAGATTATTAGGTTACCTTTCCCTTCTTCCATTCAAAGTAAAGCCCTAGGAATATGAAGACTGAAGGAGAAGAGAGGAACTATTTTCTGAGCAGTCCACAAACAAAGGCCTTCTAACCCTCAAATGAAGTTAGCGACTCCTGTCCTCTCTGCAGTAAGCCAAGAGATCAATAGTAATGTTGGGAAATATTTTCTCTGACCTTGAATGCGTTTGTTAAGCCATTGCCCGAGTTGAATTTCCTTGAGATGTTCGATGGAACGCTGCCAAAATGTGCCGGAAGGAGCAACAAGGCTGTGCTTCTCGGTGGGACCTGTGCAATGAATCTGAGATGTTTCTGTGAGGTCTTGAGAACTATCGTATCAACAGGGGAAATCCACAGAGCTTCTGTGTTAAGACACTGTGTTCAATAGTTAAGCATTTCTTTCCAGCCCTACCATACTGCTTTCATTTAGGCGCCCCCATTCTTGTGGAGGCATAGAGATGTGCGGACAATATGCAGATGCCACATCAAAGATGGTAGTGATCATGGCCAGGGGGTATTTCAGATTATGTGAATTAATAAAAGCTGCTTTTCAAAAAACCAAGGTTTTTTTTTTTTTTTTTTTTTTTCTCCCCGTTGATGTACTGCCCTAGATTGAGAGTGGCAACATTTTGTTTCCTTTTGCTGAAACTGTGGGATTCTTGTGGGGCAGGAAAAGTGGAAGTTTGGGTTGTGTTGTATGAAAGGAATTGATGGGTGCCTTGATTTTTGACCAGCTCAAATTAAAGTCTTTGTTTCTGAGAAACCTGGTTATTCAGAAGCAATGCCTTGAAACACGTTCCATAATCACTTAATTGTTCTAGGAACAAGAGCTTTGTTGGAAAAGTGTGGGTGGTCACTATGAATGGGGCACAGCGGTGGCCAAAAATGTGGTAACAGAGGAAAACCTGGGGCTTCAGAACTCAATATTGGGATAAGAATTTTCCCAAGGAGCAAGTGGCACCTCTTTAGGCCAAATTAAAAACTAAACACAGACTCAGTATCTTGATAATCTACCCACACATTTCAGGCTGTGGAAACAGTGTTTCACTGACACCCTTTCCTTTCCTGTTTCCTACATGGAGTTTGGTATTCCTTGGACCCTTAAAAAAAGATTTAATGATGTAGCAATTAATATTCAGCTATATCTTTATAAAACAGTTTCTCCTGTCTTAATTTTCTTTCCTACCCCTCTAATCCCCAGCTTATATAATCTCAGTTCTTTTTGCTATTACTCTTGCATTTTTTCCCTTTTAATGCATGTTCTCTAAACTCCCAATAACCAGGTCATTCAAATGCATCCTATTCTCCAAATCCAAGGTCACAGAGTCTACTGAGATAGTGCAATAGATTCTCTTCTCATCTATAAACCTCTGTTCTGGGGCCAGCTCCCATCATTACCAGTGCACCCTCTCTAACCTGTGAATCTTCCCATATCTCTCCCCTTCTCACAATCTTTCAGTGGGCTTACTTGTCTTCAGTTGCAAATCTAGCTCCTTTGAAGGTCAAGGAGGCTTTTGCATAATCAGGCTACCACCAAATTTAGAGCCCTGCCATTCCCCTTATTGCACAAAACACCACACAACACTAAGCTTTGTGAAATTCTTCAAATAAGCCTCCCTTTCTTTAGCCTTTTGCCCTTAATTATGTTGCCCCCCCCCCGCCTTGTACACACACTAAACTTCACACTGGTGCCCCTGCCACCAGTTTCTTATAAAAGTATCCTTTCTTCAAATTTTGTCTTAAAGGTTTCATCTTAAAGATAAAGTTTCATCTTAAATGTCCCATGAATAAAGGAAGACTTTTCTGATGCTACACAGATAATCTGTCTCATATATTCCCATGGAACAGTGCTCAGTTTATAACTCCCTTGTAGCAACTATTATGCTGCATTTTAATGATATGTAGGCATATATGTACCTCTCTAGACTTCATGAGGTTGTGTTAATCTCTCCCATTTTTAACACCTTAATTTTTTATGGGGTTTCGTCTTTGCTTACCAATTGTTATTCATCATTTAATGGCTTTAGTAATTTCACCATACATTTTTTTTAAAACATCTTTATTGGAGTATAATTGCTTTACAATGGTGTGTTAGTTTCTGCTTTATAACAAAGTGAATCAGTTATACATATACATATGTCCCCATATTTCTTCCCTCTTGCGTCTCCCTCCCTCCCACACTCCCTATCACACCCCTCTAGGTGGTCACAAAGCACCGATCTGATCTCCCTGTGCTATGCGGTTGCTTCCCACTAGCTATCAATTTTACATTTGGTAGTGTATATATATCCATGCCACTCTCTCACTTTGTCCCAGCTTACCCTTCCACCTCTCCGTATCCTCAAGTCCATTCTCTAGTAGATCTGTGTCTTTATTCCCTTCTTGCACTTAGGTTCTTCATGACCATTTCTTTTTTTTTTTTTTTTTTGATTCCATATATATGTGTTAGCATACGGTATTTGTTTTTCTCTTTCTGACTTACTTCACTCTGTATGACAGACTCTAGGTCCATCCACCTCATTACAAATACCTCCATTTCATTTCTTTTTATGGCTGAGTAATATTCCATTGTATATATGTGCCACATCTTCTTTATCCATTCATCCGATGATGGACACTTAGGTTGCTTCCATGTCCTGGCTATTGTAAATAGAGCTGCAATGAACATTTTGGTACATGACTCTTTTTGAATTATGGTTTTCTCAGGGTATATGCCCAGTAGTGGGATTGCTGGGTCGTATGGTAGTTCTATTTTTAGTTTTTTAAATACCCTCCATACTGTTCTCCATAGTGGCTGTATCAATTTACATTCCCACCAACAGTGCAAGAGGGTTCCCTTTTCTCCACAGCCTCTCCACCATTTATTGTTTGTAGATTTTTTGATGATGGCCATTCTGACTGGTGTGAGATGATATCTCATTGTAGTTTTGATTTGCATTTCTCTAACGATGTTGAGCATTCTTTCATGTGTTTGTCGGCAATCTGTATATCTTCTTTGGAGAAATGTCTATTTAGGTCTTCTGCCCATTTTTGGATTGGGTTGTTTGTTTTTTTGTTATTGAGCTGCATGAGTTGCTTGTAAATTTTGGAGATTAATCCTTTGTCAGTTGCTTCATTTGCAAATATTTTCTCCCATTCTGAGGGTTGTCTTTTCATCTTGTTTATGGTTTCCTTTGCTGTGCAAAAGCTTTTAAGTTTCATTAGGTCCCATTTGTTTATTTGTGTTTTTATTTCCATTTCTCTAGGAGGTGGGTCAAAAAGGATCTTGCTGTGATTTATGTCATGGAGTGTTCTGCCTATGTTTTCCTCTAAGAGTTTGATAGTGTCTGGCCTTACATTTAGGTCTTTAATTCATTTTGACTTTATTTTTGTGTATGGTGTTAGGTTGTGTTCTAATTTCATTACTTTACATGTAGCTGCCCAGTTTTCCCAGCACCACTTATTGAAGAGGCTGTCTTTTCTCCACTGTATATGCTTGCCTCCTTTATCAAAGATAAGGTCACCATATGTGCATAGGTTTACCTCTGGGGTTTCTATCCTGTTCCATTGAACTACATTTCTGTTTTTGTGCCAGTACCATACTGTCTTGATTACTGTAGCTTTGTAGTATAGTCTGAAGTCAGGGAGCCTGATTCCTCCAGCTCCGTTTTTCTTTCTCAAGATTGCTTTGTCTATTCAGGGTCTTTTGTGTTTCCATACAAATTGTGAAATTTTTTGTTCTAGTTCTGTGAAAAATACCAGGAGTAGTTTGATAGGGATTGCATTGAATCTGTAGATTGCTTTGGGTAGTAGAGTCATTTTCATAATGTTGATTTTTCCAATCCAAGAACATGGTATATCTCTCCATCTATTTGTTTCATCTTTAATTTCTTTCATCAGTGTCTTATAATTTTCTGCATACAGGTCTTTTGTCTCCTTAGGTAGGTTTATTCCTAGATATTTTATTCTTTTTGCTGCAGTGGTAAATGGGAGTGTTTTGTCAATTTCACTTTCAGATTTTTCATCATTAGTGTATAGCAATGCAAGAGATTTCTGTGAATTAATTTTGTATCCTGCTACTTTACCAAATTCATTGATTAGCTCTAGTAGTTTTCTGGTGGCATCTTTAGGATTCTCTATTTATAGTATCATGTCATCTGCAAACAGTGACAGCTTTACTTCTTCTTTTCCAATTTGGATTCCTTTTATTTCTTTTTCTTCTCTGATTGTTGTGGCTAAAACTTCCAAAACTATGTTGAATAATAGTTCACTATACACATGTTAACATTTCTCTCCTGAAATTCTTTCATGGGGACTCATGGACTTTCATTCTGCATGTATTTTGTAATTATATTTTTATTTTGAGTTCATTTTCAGCAGGGACTAATATGCAGTCTGTTTGGAAGATATGACTTTTCAGGGAGGTTTAGCATTTGCTTTCACCAGGTACCCTAGGTATCACTGTCATGGAAATATCTTTATGCTCATTTCTTGGCTTGAAGTAAATAAATCAGCTCATGTGTGGATAAGTATTTTTAGATAAGTATTTTTAGGTCAATTTTATATCTTCATTGTGAGTTAATTCCAACTCCAAATCCCTCTAGCAAAATTGAAGTTAACAATTCTCAGGGGAGATTTATTTTTCCCCCAGGTCATAGGCCAAAGGAGTAAGAGTTATTTATCTATCCTGCTATTTAATGGGTTTTCTTCAATTCATTCTTTCACTAATCCCGGAAGTATATAATCTGTTACCTTGCTGGTACTGAAACCAAGCAGGACACTGTGTGGCTCCTGGGCATGGAAGCCTTTCTGTGTCCCCTGTTTCTTGTTTGTAGGGAATAAGCTTCAGCCTCCATGACCTTCCCTGAGTTCCAAAGGGCAGGTTCAAACAGTTGCTAATCAAGGAAGGGAGGGGATACAGAGACAAAGGAGAAGCAGCCAAGAAACAATAGTTCAGCCTTGGGACAGGATCCTGGTTCCACCTCAAGTGATACATATAACAATATCTTTGACCTCTTCTACAGAACTAAAACCCCCAACAAATGGAAGATGCTAACTATCTGATGAAGCACTCTTCAGAGAAGATCGAGACCACCTGAGGCTAGATTAAAGGCATGCTGGCCCGGAACACACCCTGATCCTTATCAACAATCCCACCCTTGAACCTTTGCTGTAAAACTCCTCACCGAATCCTCCCGGGTTGGGACACACAGTTTTTGAAAGGCACGAGCCTGCTGTGTCCCCCTTTGCCTGGCAAAGCAATAAAGCTATTCTTTTCTACTTCACCCAAAACTCTGTCTCCAAGATTCAATTTTGCACTAGTGCACAAAGGCCAAGGTTTGGGCAGCAGTACCCTCAGACTCTTGCATTTTTGCCCCTTTACTGTGTGTATTCTCTAAGCCCCTAATAACTAGGTCATACAACTCTCTGCAGTGGGTCCATGTATTGAAAATGCTTTTTAAAAAAGTCAAACAAGAATCCTATATCCAGCAAAACTTTCCCTCAAAAGGGAGGGAGAAATTAAGACATTTCCAGGTTTACCAATGCTTCTCCCAGGTCAAATCTACTAATAACTCCCTTTTGAGAATTTTTCATTTTAGTTGTATTTTTTGACTCCCAAATTTCCACTTGGTTCTTTTTAAATAATATTTTATTTCTTTATTGTTATTCTCTATTTGATATGACATTGTCATTGTACCTTTCTTTACTGCTATAATGATGGATTCCTTTGAACATATTTATAATGACTACCTTGGAATCTTCATCTGTTAAATCTGACATCTGTTTACTCTCACAAGTAATTTCAGTTGCCTGCTTTTTGGGGTGTATGAGTAATACTTTCCTATTTCTTTGCACATCTCATAATTTTTTGTGGGAAACTGGAAATGTTAGATCATATATTGTTTCAACTCTGGGTTAGATTATTTTAGTAAAGTCTATCATCCTCCCCCCCTACCCCCACAGTGTAAAGCATCTAACACAGCTCTTCAGGGGGTGCAGTTTCTAGTAAGCCCAAGATCACCCTGCAATGACATGGTTTTGGTCTGGCTCTTTGTTTCTTTCCCTGACCACACCCAGGTGTCAAGATTCAATAACTTCCTACTGATTGCTCTCTTGTTTTCAATTATGCCCTGGGGGTCTAAATTGCTATAGGAACTTCTCCAATCAAAAATTTTTTTTTCAAAGGACAGTTCCCAAGGTTAATGTTTGAGACTTGTTCTTATCCCAGGAGGGCTCCTTCCAGCTGTCTCTTTCCTCAGTTCTCTTTGGCAAACTAGCCGGCATACAGTTTAGCCTATATCTCCAATGAGTCCACCAAGCTCCTCCCAACTGCATAACTTCCACTGTATTTGAAAGCTTCTTTAGGCTAGAACTCCACACTGTGTTGCAATTGAAGTCAGTTCCATTAGGAAGAAATTCTGAGCAATCAAGGTAGAACATTTACAATATACAAAGACCTATAGAATGTAGGTACTCTTTTCTGTTATGATTTTATAAAAAATGCAAACTTACTATGTTCCACGGTAAAAATTTCCTCTTTTGTGTTTATTTTATTTCTTTAAACATACATTTTGATAAAGGTTTTCAAGTCTCAGGCACTGTTCAATGTGCTTAAAAAATATTAGCTTGCTTAAACTTCATGCAGCCTGTAAGGTATATATAATGAGGGGGTGGAACTGAAGTTGAACACAGGAATTCTGATTTCAGAGGGCCAGCTTTTAATCACTACACTATAAACATATATATATATATATATATATATATATATATATATATATATATATATATGGTGATGCAAACTGTATGGTGATAGGGTGATGCAAAAGTGATGATAGCTTTTACAGAGTCATCTCTGTAAAATGTCATGGTTCAGACACTTACAGATTCAGCCAGTACTTACCAACTTGAGCGTCCCTGGTCTTATCTGTGAAATAACAAGAATAATCACCTAATCATGTTGTAGAGTGGATTAAATGAGATCATGTGTATGAAGTGCCTGATAAGATACCTGGCTTAATATTATCAGTTATCTTACTTTATCTTTAAGAGAGTATTTTGCTATTAATTTTTATTTATTCTTTATAGACATCACTGTAATTTATCGTTTTCTATTTGCCATAACTTAAGAGAGATCAATCCCTGATAAAAGAATCAGAAGCTAAAGAAAAGATATCCCCTTAAAATGTCAAAGTCACTGCACATCAAGGTCTAATTTTGTTTATAACACATCAATGAAGAAACAAGGAATAAGGTCTATAGAACAATGGCATAATACTCAAATATTGCAAAGGAAAAGGGAAATTTCTGGTATTGATAGATAAGGTCTGGAATGAAAGACCTCTGCCCCCTGGATTTTTCTCTTTCACAGGTTCTCTGTTCTTCTAGACGTTGATTCCATTATCCTGTTACTTCCTAGTGACCTGTTGCCTCATCGCTAAAGCACTTGGGGATCTAGTTTGGGTTTTCTAGACCTTAAGAGTGGGCTGTGGACCAGCAGCTTCAGCATCCCTTGAGAACTTGTTTGAAACACAAGCATGCTAAGGCAGAAATGCCAGCGGGTAGGGCTGGGCAATCTTTTTTAACAAATCCTTCAGGTGATTATGATGTTATCTACAGTCTGAGAATCACTGTTTCATACAATTGCAAATGCTGCCACTGGGAAGAGCTCTTCATGTATGGGCTTTTGCCCAGGAAGCCCTGTGTGGGGCCACCTTTGAATCAAGTGCCCACTCCTGGTCACAGGGGTTGCCTAATGCTGCTCTGGTGAACAGTAAGCTGATTCAACATTGCCAGACAATTCAGAAGATTTTTCTTCCAGCCCAAACGATGGCAATATTATCATCGAACATTTAGGAGGTGACCACCATCCTCCACTCTGTAGATTTCCAGACACATTAGCCTTCTTTGGATTCCTTGAAGTAGCCTTGTTTGCTACTGCCCTTGGCCTTTGCCCAGCCTGTTTTCTGTGCCTGAAATTCTTTTTCTCCCTTTCTTTACCAGTTAATACTAACTTCCCCTTCTAATCTCAACTTAAATTTCAGTTCCTTGAGTGTGGCATTTTCTGAGTCCATGATTGAAGTTAAGTCCTTCCTCCTTCCTTCCCTCCTTTCCTTCTTTCTTTTTTTTTTTTATTGCTCATAGAACAATTTCAGTTTGCAATCATCGTACTTTCATTTATGGGGTATTTGGATTCATATCTGTGTTCCTTAGGAGACTGCAATCTCCATTAGGACTAAGAGTGAACCTGGTTTTGTTCACAAATGCATCCACAGTTGAGACACTCAACAAATATACACAGATAAATAAATGACAGACGAAGTTCCATTTTATCAATATTTTGTGTTATTTAGTAGTTAATTCATGTCCATGAAGAAATACCATTTAGTTTCTGATTATTTAATTTGACAAATTTTTATTGAGTACTTGTTATGTGCCAGACATTCTTTCAGTGCTGGAGACAGAGCAGTGAGATAAACAGACAAAAAGCCAGCTCTCATGGAGCTTATATTCTAATTTCTGTCAAAGACCCATAAGTAAAGCTATGAAGCTAGGTTGCTGAAAATTCCACTTCTAACTTCTATAACAGAATTTCTAAAATCTGAATTACAATTAAATTAAGTTGAAGAAAATATATTTAGTATAATTAAAGAGAATATATGTGACTATATAAATTGAGGTAATTCTTAAATTTGAAATGCCTTGTTACAAAAATTATTCTGAAACAAAAAAAGGGGACTTTGTCTCCAGCATACCTTTCCAAAATGTAAAAAACAAGTCCTCAAATAATAACAATAGCCTCAGTGGAAAATGTATATTTATATTTCAAAAATAAAACTTTAATTGAAAATACAATAATTTCTGTTTCTTGGTAATGAAATGCTAATGGTAGACAGACTTTTAGGAGAGTAATTTAAAATGAATGGAGCAAGTTTTTGATTTGGTTCGGAAAGTTTATTTTTAAAGGGAATTGGCTGCACTTTAGGAGGTAAGAGGGGAGAAGAAACAGGAGAGGAAAACTGCTGATCTTGCTGGCAAATACACATGTACATAATCTACACAATCAAATATATTACCTTCAATTAATAGAGCAGAATAATTAATGTCTGTATAAACTGGCTACCTTGGCATTGGTTGTTTCAACCCTACTTCAGATGTTCAAGTATTGGCCTCCATGACCAAATCAGAGGTAAAAAAGAAACTGCTTGGAGGGACATTAGAACAACTGTTTTCTAGAGTTGTAACTTGTTAAAGTGCCTGGTAACTCTCTTATGACTGTGTTTGGTCAGCCCTGATTATTTCTACAACTATGTAGCAGCTGCCCACAGTCCCTAACAAGAGGCAGAAACAGAAATGCAACTGAGCCCCCTTCATTAGTTGGATCTTCTTGCACCTAATTTGCATTTCTTCCCTCCTGTTTTCCTCTGTTTGGAAGTAATCTTACCAACCAAAAGGAATTCTCCAAATCAAGGAGTGACTCCTCCTTCTGAAAATTAAAGATTTAAAGATAATTTAATCTTTCCTAATTGAGGAGCATCTTTAGCTTTTTAAACTGGTCACATTGGAGAGCTGGAACTGTTGGTTTGTCAGTCATTGTTAACTAAGTCAGATACACTAAAGAAATTAAAACATAGGAGAAAAGAAAGGAAGGAAGGAAGGAGGGAGGGACTGAGGGAGGGAGGGAAAGAAAGTGGGAAAGAGGGAAAGTGGAGGAAATGAAGAAGAAAGAAAGGAGAGAAAGAGAAAGAGAGAGAGAAAGGGGGAACCCACTAACCACACCCTTGTATCAGTCTAAAAGTCCTTTAGGGATGTTTTGTAAGCTTTAATGTGATCCCTCTTCTTACTGTAACTCCCCCCCCTTTTTTTTTTTTTCATTACAAATAAAAACATGGCATGTCTTTGAAGTCTTAACTGCATCAAAGACTTGCTCCCATTAATTTTAAATTACTCTCCTAAAAGCCTGTCTACAGTTAGCAGTTTATGAAAAGGATGCCTTGTTTTGCTGTCCCCTGGGTTCTCAAAGCAGAAGAACCTCTTAATTGATATTCCTGCATTTTTTACGTCAAATAATAGTGAGCAGAAAAGTGCCCTTTAACTTGTAAAATAGCCACATCTTTGGAGATTCTTGAGGCAGATAGGACTGAAGAAATGTCTCTGGCTCACACTTTGGAGTTCTGGATTTAGAACTGAACTAGAAATTAAGGAGTTGAATTTACCCCTGAAGTCAGTGAAGTCCTGACTTTTGATTGGTTTCTATGGCAGTCAGAGAGACAGTGAAATATTCTTGTACATAAACTAGCATTTTTAGGGTATTTTAAAAATTCAATGTTGTAACGCAGGATTTGTTAGACTTGCAGATTTGAAGGGGGTGAATAAAATTAAGTATATGTTGAATTTATTAAACAGATACACCTGTTTCATATTTTTATGTTCTTCCTGTACAAAATGTCCATATCTGTTTATATCACTATTTAATTATTCTTTACATCAAGAAATTTTACCTATATCTTAATTTTATTCTCCCTTCAACATGTCTTGTAGATCAAAGAAGTAGACCAACCTAAGAATAGCCCATCATATAGCTGAAGACCAGTATTAAATAACCCATTAACTCTCTCTTCTTAACAAGAATAATTCAATAGCTTTTAGCCATGAGGCTTTTGCACATACAAATAAGTTCACGGGAATGATAATAAAAATCACCAGACTTGTGGTATTCTATCAAAATGATTATTTGGAAAAATAAATCAATTTATTCCTTAGAAGACAACTAATTAAACTGCATTTTGGTCTAATTTTTATTTAGTAAATTAATACTGATAAAAAAAAAAAAACTTTAATTGGTTGCCTAACAAGTTGAAGAAAGTAAATTGTTTTAATTTTTTTACATCTGTAATTTTTAAATGTATTGCCTCTATTGCTTCATTCATTTGCAAAATACAAAATTAAGCGAAGTGATGCCAAGTATTAGGAAATTATGTCTCCTAAAGTCTTGTCCGTGGTGATACTTGGCAAAATTCTGGGAATAAGAAGTCTAACAGAATAATATATTTCTCAGTGTATTGTTATCGATAACCAAGAACTCAATGATAAGCAAAATTTGTTTCATGTTATGAGAACGGCTTGTCCATATCAAACCCAGAATATCTACTTAATATCTTTAAACAAGGGTTCTAAAAGAAAATTATAGTCAGCACAAGGTTGTATGTGGCTTCCTTGCCAACAACTGCCAAGAGAATAGTTATCCAAATAACTGAATTAGCCACACAATTTTTCACTGATGGAGTCCCCTCCTTGATATTCAAATATTTATGGTTCCATCTAACATAAAGTGACACAAAACATTTTTAGTCTTCTTTATGTCAAATCTGAAAATAAATCTCTCCTGGTATTATCTAACCCTGGTGATAGTTTATAATGTTACCCAGGAGGCCACCCTCTAAGTATTAGGTTGGCTAAAAAGTTCGTTCAGGTTTTTCCACAACTTCTTACGGAAAACCCAAACAAACTTTTTAGCCAACCCAATACTTGGAAAGAAAACATAGTCTTTTGAAACTGACAAATATCTTGGAGGTCATTTTGTTCAAATGCCTCATTTTAAAGACAATAAAACTGAGGGCCAAAGAGGTTGGTGACTTTCCCAAGGACACTGAATTTAATCATAAATAGATCAAGAATAGTGCTTGGCTAAGGTTGGAAACTGAGAGTCAACCACTGAGTAGCAGAAAGAAGCTTGGGTAGTAGAAAGAACCACTGGGATTCAGAGGAAATCTGATGCCAGGAACAGCAAAGGGCCAAGAAGCAAAACAGTGAATTGGTTTAAAGAATATTGCCAGCAAGGTCCCATGAAGTTGCCTGTTAACATTGTGCAGCAATTTGGTTCATTTTGAAGGTCCATGTGTTAGTCCCATGGGAATGATTCTACTGACTCTAAACAGGCCATAGTAGAGCCAAGAGAAATGTCAGCTCTCCTGATGTGGGTTTAAACGTGATCCTTATTTTTTTCCCAGCCAGCTATTGATATCTTCCATCCCATGGCAAAGATTTTTGCTGTCCTCCACCCTAATTCACTTACACAAAGCTATGGAGACGATTGATTAGGAAAAATAGAACTTAGGCACAACTAGATTCAATGGAAAATCCCAGTGAAGGTGGGTGTGTATATCTAACAGAGGAGGTTTAGTATACTGCTTATAAGCATAGGATCTGGGGACAAAATATCAGGATTCAGATCCCAGCTCTGTCCCTAGCAGTTTGACTTTGGGCAAATTGTTTTTCCTTGCTTTGGTTCTTTAAATTCATCTATTAAATGGAAGTAAGAAATAATAGGGCTGTGATGAGTACTAAATGAGATAACACATATAAAACAAATAGTGTCAGACACAAAGTAAGTGGGACTGTGATACCTAAGGGATTCCAGTGGAATCTGTCTCACCATACATTCAGAAAGCACAAAGTTTTTTTTAAAAAGGCAACTCTGTATTTTCATAGAAGAAATTTATCTATCCATTTGGCATTATACAAAATTTGAAAAGACTTCACAAAATTTGAAGAGACAGGTTATCTGCTATAGATAACTTGTAAAAGAGGATGTGAGGAAAAGTGAATTTTGCTTTATAATGAAAATCAAACGAATTCAAATATAAATTTTTAGATTACATTGTTAAAATAAAGCAATAAGTCATCTTGGGTCCAAACATGAAATAATTTGGTTTTATAATCTTAAAATTTGTATGGAACCAAAAAAGACCCCAAATAGCCAAAGCAATCTTGAGAAAGAAGAACAAAGCAGTAGGCATCATACTTCCTGATTCCAAACTATACTGCAAAGCTATAGTAATCAAAACTGTATGGTACTGGCACCAAAACAAACACATAGATCAATGGGACAGAATAGAGAGCTCACAAACAAACCCATGCATATATGGTCAATTAATTTATGACAGAGAAGCCAAGAATATACAGTGGGGAAAAGACAGTCTCTTCAATATATGGTGTTAGGAAAACTGGACAGCTATGTGCAAAAAAATGAAATGGACCACTTTCTTACAGCACATACCAAAATGAACTCAAAATGGATTTAAGGCTTAAATGTAAGACCTAAAACCATAAAACTCCTAGAAGAAAACATAGGTGGTATGCTCTCTGATATTGTCTTAACAATATATTTTTTTTGATCTTTCTCCTCAGGCAAGGGAAACAAAAGCAAAGATAAACAGATGAGACTACATCAAACTAAAAAGCTTTTGCACAGTGAAGGAAACTATCAACAAACGAAAAGGTAACCTACTGAATGAGAGAAGATATTTGCAAATGATATATTTGATAAGGTGTCAATATCCAAAACATATAAAGAACTCACACAACTCAATATCAAAAAGAAAACAGTCCAATTAAAAAATGGACAGAGGATCTGAATAGACATTTTTCCAAGGAAGACATACAGATGGCCAACAGACACATGAAAAGATGCTCAAGATCACTAATCATCAGGGAACTGCAAATCAAGACTGCAATGAGGTATCACTTCACACTTATCAGAATGGTTATTATCAAAAAGATAAGAATGAACAAGTGTTGGTGAGGATGTGGAGAAAATGGAACCCTCATGTACTGTTAGTGGGAATGTAAGTTGGTACAGCCACTGTGGAAAACAGCATGGAGGTTCTTCAGAAATTTAAAAATTGAACTACCATACAATCCAGTAATTCCACTTCTGGGTAGTTATCTGAAGAAAATGAAAACACTAATTTGAAAAGATATATGCAAACCTATGTTCATTGCATCATTATTTACAATAGCCAAGGTATGGAAGCAACCTAAGTCTTCATTGATAGATGAATGGATAAAGAAGATGTGAGATATATGCAATTGAACATTATTCAGCCATAAAAATGAATGAAACCTTATCATTTGCAAAACATGGATGGACCTGGAGGGTATTATGGTAAATGAAATAAATCAGACAGGGTATGATTCTATACTGTATACTTATTTATATGTGGAATATAAAAAACCAAACAAAGAATCAAAGTAAAGCAGAAACAGACTCATACATTCATAGATACAAAGACCAAACTGGTGGTTACCAGAGGGGAGAAGAGTGGGGGGTTGGGTGAAATAGGTGAAGGGGATCAAGAGGTACAAATTTCTAGTTATAAAATAAATAAGTCATGGACATATAATGTACAGCATGGGAAATATAGTCAATAATTCAATAATTTTGTATGTTAATTAATGGTTACTAGACTTATCATGTTGATAAATTCATAATGTATATTAATTTTGAATCACTATCTTGTACAGCTGAAACTAATATAATATTGTATGTCAACTGCACTGCAATCAAAAAATTAAAAAATATATTTTTTTAAAGAGCACAGGCAGCTCTCTAGGGACTGCTGAGGGGGAAAAAAGCCAGTCTCAAAAAGGTTATATACTGTCTGATTCCATTTATATAACATTCTTGAAATAACAAAATTATAGAGCTGAAGAACAGATTAGTGGTTGCCAGAGGTTAGGGAGGGAGGTGACTGTAGGTATAAAATAGTAGCATGAGAGATCTTTGTGGTGATGGAACAGTTCTGTATCTTGATGGTGATGGTGATTACACAAATCTACACGTGATACAATTGGATGGAACTAAACACATACACACACACACAAAAATGAATGCATTAAAACTGATGAAATCTGAAAGGGCAAAAAAGAAGGCAAAGAAAACCCTTGAGAATAAGGAAATAAGAAAATTCGTATCTATTGTACACTAATGATGTGCTAGTAACTATTTTAAGTGCTTTAAAATCAGACCCAATAAACAACTTGAGTACATTTTACAAACATAATTGTGAGTGAATAAAATCAAATCTCAGGATACTATATGCAATACTATTCCAATTAAAGTTAAAATAGGCAAAATTAATATTTTAGTGTTATATACCAAACTGATTTAAAATATTTTTTAAAAATTTATGAACGTGATTATCATAAAAAGCAGAATAGTAGTCACTTAAGTGAGAAGAGGATGAGCCTGTGTAATGGAGAAGGAATAAACAGGGAGCATGGGTTCAGAAGTTCCCCAAGGGTTGGATGTGTACTTGTACACTGTGTTTATTCACTTTCATAGTGTAGTATTACATTTCAGAAAAAACAAAACAAAGGCTTAAGAGGCAAACATATGCAAAATTGCCATAATTTCTAGAGACTATACTGCTTTGCTAGAAATGTTAATAATTGTGGTAAATGAGACCTGATTCAACCTGCATATCAAATATCCATCTCAGCAACAAATGCCTGATTCCATGGGCAATTTGTAGACAGGAAATATACAGCAAATTGTTGCTCAGCAGATATATCTCACAAGTTTAATGAAGATGGCAATGTTTCAATACCAAATGAGGAATGAAACTTGTCAGAACCATGATGTCTATGAAGAGGAATGATACATAAAGCATTTCATCATCCTCATCATGTCTTACTAAAATAATTCTCTGCCTTTTAAATTGAGCAATTGACTTGGAAGAATGCTTCAGCTTGTGGCTTTGTAGTAATAGAAGCCAAGGGAGTAATGGGGCAAAATATACTTAATGATGAGTCAAAAGTGAAACTGGTTTGGCAAATTTATCTCATCTCAGTGGCCAATAATTAACTTACAATGAAAACTGAAACCAACTACACTAACGTGTAACTGAAGGTCAGTTTTTCAAGGCACCAACTAACTATAAATTTCATGAACTATTGATTTCTATGGAGGATCGAAGGTACTTATTAACTCTCATTGAGTGATATATTGCATTCATCAGCTCCCAAAATTCCCAATAATTGTTAATGATGTTTCTAGCTCGGTGCCAGATTGTATTTTCCACAGATGGCTGTGACATTATCTCTATTCACATATGTTTTCTAAGATCTTACTATTGCCCCATCATGAAGTAGGATCTGATTCTCTCCATATGAAACTGAGTAGGAATATTACTTATTTGTAATCAATAAAATGTGGTAAGTATGATGCTGTATGATTCTTGGGGCTGAGTCATAAAAGATGATGCCACTTCTGTCTTACTTGCTGGAATACACATTCTTTAGCCCTTCAGAGGCCTTATAAAACATTGACTGCTCTGAGGCTACCCTGTTGTGAGGAAGCCAGAACTAACCATCATATAAAGAGCACATGGTGAGGGCATTAATCTACAGAAAGAGAAAAAGATGCCCAGGCAAATGCCAGCTGGTTGCTGCTCCAGCCCTCCCCCTCGCCAACTTTCTATGTTGTTTCTACAGCTATCATCTAACTGCAACTACAATTCAAAGCCAAAATTCTTTCCAAATTTCTTACCCACAAAATTCATGAGATAATATAATATTTGTTGTTGTCTTAAGTCACTAATATTTAGGTTGATTTGTCACCTGGCGATAATTGACCAACTGTGTTATTCTCTTGAACTTCAAGGCTATTTGTTCTCATTGAAAGATTAAATACAATATTCAGGAGAGTTCATACAAATATTCACGTGATATTTGCAATTGATTAACTCAAGATATTTGACCAACCCTTGGAAAAGTTCAATATCATGTGTTTGATTTCTGAGGTGGCCACTTAGGATCATTTTGATAAACCCATTAATGCAGACTTTGGGTCCATAATATATAATCTGAGGTGGCATCAGCAAAAATAGCAGAGTAAGTTCCTCTGAAAAATCCTCTCCTCTATAAAAGCTATGAGAACATTGGCAAACATTGTCAGAATTAAATATTTCAAAACTGTGGAAATAAACCAAAGACTTGTGGTAATTCCTGGAATATTTATTCAAGAAAAAATGGCCGAATCTTGGTAGGAATAGTGAGTTATATGGCATAGATATCTAAGATTCATTTCTAGGTATATAATTGTTCTTTTTTTTTTTCTTTTTCCTCATGTAAATTGTATTTTGGGGGAGTTAATATTTTACTAGCTCTTTTGGTTGTTTCTTATTTTATCAAAAAGAGCTACACATTTATCTCTATTAATTATTCTAACCACTTTAATGCTTACTACTTAATAAGGCACACGCATGACCAAAAGTGGAAAATAAACCCTCCAAATCTCAGGAACTGTGATCTGGGGGATTTCAACACATCCTTTCTAAAGGGAGAGATAAGTTATTACAGTTACACTGCCCACCACCAAGAAAGAGGTACATCACTTTTGGGTCTTTTAGATATGGAGGCAATATACAGCACATTTGGGCATGAGGCTTATTGGACTCATATTCTAGGTTATCCTTAAGGATGCCCTTTGAGTAGGGTCTGGAATAAGAAGGAATTCTGCAGTAGGTTAGATTTTGGCTGTCATCTGATCTGCCCTGATACTTGGGCCTTATGACCCACCAGACCCAATAGTGCTGGGATGTTTGTGGCCAGAAATGATGTTTCATGAAACCTCTAGCAGTAGACTTCTAGGTTTTTAAAGAAGGCCATTTCATCTTCAAACAACAGATATTCTCTATTTGAAACTTCTGGCTTGCTACTGGGCCTTGACAGACTGAATACTTAATTACGGAACATCAAGTGATTGTGCAGCCTGAATTACTTATCATGCTCTGAGCATTATCTGATCCACTGAACCATAAAACTGGATGTGCACAGCAGCATTCCATTATAAAAGATGAATCATATTTGTGAGACCATGACTAAGCACCTTAAAAGGTATAAATAAAATGGCATGAGTAACATTTCCATTTTGTCTCCTTTTTCTATGCTGCCTCTCCTTCATTCCATGAACATGAACTCAGGGTAAACTCATTATGACCAGTTAGTAAATGAAGAAAAAGCTTAGGCTTGGTTACTGGATGGGAGGGCATGGCATGCTGGTACCAACCAGAATTAGAGAGCTGTTGTTTTCAACTCTACTCAGGAATGGCCCTCAAAAACAGTAGTGGTCATCATATGGTGCTCTCTTTATATAGCCAGAGTGCAAAAATCTAAGAATTAAGTGTTTGAGGCAGAAATGACTTCTTTCACTCTTATACATAAAACCCACATAAAGAATTTTTGCTTCCTGTCCCCATCAACTTTGGATGTAAGAGCCTTGGAAGTCCCCGTGCCCATCATGGGGAAGTTTCTTCCAGGCATCTGGCCATGGTTCTGATGAATTCACACTCTCCACCCTGGACCAATATTTTGGACTTATCATGTCACTGGGAAGAAAAGGGAATTACTGTTCTAGGTAGAATTTTATTACAAGGTAAGATTAGTATTGATATTACACAATGTGGGCAAAGGAGGACCATGTATGGAACACAGAGGGTTTCCTGGTAGCACCTTTTAGTATTGTCTTTGCAAATAACCCTAGTCAATGGAAAATCATGGTAACCCAAGATTCAGATCCCACAGGAATGAAGGCTTGGGTTACAACGCTAGTAAAATATCCCAACCAGCTAAGGTACTAGCATAAGACAAGCAAAATAGAGTGCGTGTAGGACAAAGACAGCTTTAATTAACATCTTAAGTTGCATGCATGACCAGCTATATACCAGCTACTATAGGGACTGCAACAATCTCTTTTCTGCCAGATCTTTGGCTAATATATCATATTTAATATGGATCTCTCTCTGGACCTTTAGTTTTCATAAGTGAAGCATAGCTGGACCTCCTTGATTACCTGCATGCCTTATCAGGGCACTGTTTTTTATCTTCCCTCAGTCCTGAGTTTAAAGGCCGAATATTGATGGTTGTGTTACCTCAACTTTCCAGTTGTCTCTGGATGGGGAATCCTAACTGAAGTTATGAGTAGTTGTGGCTTATGGATTGAGTGAAAACTTTTCCTACACATTTTTATTTTCTTGTAATGGAGTTCCTTTCAACTACACTGTAGTTCATTTAGCATGTTGCCTTAGTTGAGGTGTTTTTCAACGATGAATTATCCCCAAATTCAAGAGTTCTATCTAGATTTGCTTCCAACAATTTTTCAACACAGGACTTTTGTAATATTGTTTAAACACCCTCTTCTGAGAAGTCAAACTCATTGTCAGACGATCTAAGAGAGAGGAACAAATGGGTGAATCCTTTGTGAAATATAAGAGTTTTAATCATTGTGTTCTTAGTGTATATTGGAGTCAGATTTGTATGGGGGATTCCCTTAAGTTTATATTTCTTTTGTTTTTAGTACTTCTTGTTTATAAATTCTGCTGGTTATTGGGTAAAATTTGATTATCTCTCTGTTTTTATTTTGCATCTTCTCAGCCATGGAAACACAATACACATTGTCCAGACAGGAAACCAGAAATTGAGTAAAGATGCAATTGAAAAATTGAATAGGCAAATAAGTGGAATAAAAGCTGTCAAAACGTGTCTTCCCCAAGATATCCTATGTCATCTGGCTCTTTTTCCAATTATTAAAAGTATTCCTTAGCATACAGAAAATATTCCCAATTGATTTCATGAAGGCTGTGTAGCCATGATATTGAAATCACTGTTCAGTGCGTAGTTTATCATTGTGCAATGTTTTCTGCACTATCTCTTTATTTAACCAACTCAACCATTTAAGTATCAAATACCATTTTATGCATACCTTATAGATGAGACAAATAAGGTTTAAAGAGGTTGAGAAACCTGTTAAAATGTGAGTTAGGATGTCAACTTAGATATACTTTATTTCAAAGACCAAATCTTTTCTCATTATGCAACATTGTATTCCACCATTTAACACAGTGGACCATTCCCTCATTCTTGAAATTTTTTTTTCCTTATTTGTATGCCACCAAACTCTCCTGGTTTCCTTTATATCTTCATGTCTCTTTCTTCTTATCTTCCTTACAGTTTTACCTTCTTTTCCTGTAACTTTAGCATATATACACTTCTGGACTATCTCTTCTTAATTATTATATTTTATTTATAGTGTAAGGACAAAATTGTTAGATATTGGGCAAGGATTATCACCTCTATTTTCCTGATGTATAATTTCCCTCTTTTTCCCTACTGTAATATTCCATGAGAAATATTCCATACATAAGAAAGCATCAACTAAGTGATGACACAGTGAGAGGAAGAAGTCAAATCTTGCTTTGAATTTCAAAACAATCTCCTGAAACTCCAATCATGACAGTAGTATTAAAATCTAGTCTATTTATTAGCAAAAGCCAGATATTATGTAGCTCTAAAAATAAGACCTGAAGACAAAGTAGCACACAGATTATGCCCTAAGCAATATTACATAAGACAATTGTAAAAAGGTCTGTGCTGCCCCTAAATAGTAAATAAAGTTTCATTTGATTGGAGTGAGAGGGAATTTTAGAGAGGAAGAGGAGAGCTTTAACATGAGTGAGTTCTTAAAATGGAAATAGAGAATCTGCCTCTTGAGTGACTCATGGATCTGAGCTAAAGAAAAGAAAGTCTCAGCAGAAATGAGGGTCTTCTGAGGGTGGAAGAGACTTGCTCTTAGGTCAAACATAGGCTTGGATTCTGAGATTACTGTGATAGAAAGTACCAAACAAATGTCCTCTATGTCAGTGTGATCTATAGAGTGGAGATGGAAGCAAGACAGGTAATATACAACCAAATTGTTCTTGCTCTCACACTCTGGTCTCCTGATGTCTCAGAGAAGTGTGGGAAAAGCCATAAACATTTCCCAGGCCAGAAGAGGCATGACAGAAGATCTAAAGAATCCTGACAATGTGGACAAAGAGAAGGTAAAGAGATTTGCATGATTTCTTGAAGTTGAGGACATCTTGGTAAAAAGTACCACTGATAGAAGGTGATGTCCAAAGGAGAGTATGATAAAGTACATTACAGAAGATGCCAATAGAGGAAAGATTACTTCAACTGACCAGGTAAATACTCTACACGGACACAACACAAACCATCCAATAAATGAGATCTCTCATCAGGGAGAAAGGGAGAGGGAAGTAACACCAAATTAACAAGGTTTCCTTCCAAAGATGCCTAGCAACATGCATGTTGGTTAGTGGCACTATTGATCTTGGCTGTTCTGGCTTATATGCCTGGGTGTTGGCTGGCTATTGACTGATCTAGTATGGACTTGGCTGGAGTATAATGGATGATGCAATTCTGCTCCACATATTTCATCCTTTAGTAGGCTAGTTCAGGCACATTCTCATGACATTTGTGTAAGGGCAAGAAAAGAAGCAGAAACACACATGATGTTTTGTAATCCTCTGCCAACATCAATCTTCAAACATCCTATTGGGCAAAACAAATCACATGGCTACACTGAGAACCAAGATGGGGGGAAATATACTCCACCTCTTCAGGGAGAAGAACTGAGAAGTCTCATGACACATGTGCAAGTTTGGGAAAAGAGACCAGAGCGGGTGATGAGAAATTGGAACCATTAGTACTCATTCTAGCACAGGAGGTAAGGGAGAGTGTGGGTGGGAAAAACTGGAAGGCCTACCAGAAGTGGTAGTACATAAGGACTTAATTAAGGAATAAACAGTAATAAAAATCTGTAAACATTTTTAGATGTAGAGTTGAAAAATTTTTTAATTTCCATTTCCCTTTAGAATTCTAGATATAGGGGAAATCTTCAAAACCATTCAGTTCACTCCTAACTAAATATCCATTAGGAAAAAATTCATATCCTCTGCCTCTCTCATTGTCAATTTTTCCCTAACATCAAACGGTCATTGTTCGTTTCCTTTAAGAACTTCCTTTTCTCTGCTATGCTAGAGAAAAGCAGATCTATAATCCTCCATTGACTCAAAAAACCATTCCCCATCTTGAACGGTTACACCAATTTTTAACTAGTTTATTTCTCAAAAATATGTCTGAGAAACTTTGATCATTTATATAAGCTTGCCTAATATATCGAAAACTTCTCCCTCAAATCCTTTCAAGGTACAAGAAGAAAAATTACTCTTATTATGCAGATAAGAATCTGATCACTGTAATGAGAAGTTGAAAGGTTACTTCCAGTTTTGCCTGGCTACTCTTCTTTACATAATCTAGGATCAAATTAACATATTAATGGTCTCATTATCAGGCTGTTTATAAAACTTGAGATCCAATCTGGCTCCTGGATCCTTTCCTGTTGTCTCTATGCCCAGGCAGGCACTCCTCATCTTGACTGATACAATTTCCCCTGAAATTAGGGAGCATCTTTCACTAATTAAAAGTGAAACATTGACTTAACATTCCATTTTCGGATTCCAGTTCACTTAAATGCAGGGGTGAACTTCATGCTGAATTAACTGTTCTATAACCCAAATCCTGAAGAAAGATATAAGCTGTTATTAATTTTGATAGAATTATCTCTTTCTTTGGAACAATTACTTTCCAACACTTTTACAGGCATGGCTTTCCACATTTTCTGGAGCAGAATCCCTTTGCTATAGTTCATCTGCCCTCAATTATCAGTCTCAACTCCAAACGGGAAATGAATGTCCTAAAAATGTCTTTTGTCTAGAGAAGGGGATAGCCAATTAAAAAGACAAATGAGGGGGGTGGAGGAGAAGATGGCGGAAGAGTACGACACGGAGATCACCTTCCTCCCCACAGATACATCAGAAATACATCGACACGTGGAACTGCTCCTATAGAACACCCACTGAATGCTGGAGGAAGACGTCAGACCTCCCAAAAGACAAGAAGCTCCCCACGTACCTGGGTAGGGTAAAAGAAAAAAGAAACAACAGACACAAAAGAACAGGGACGGGACCTGCACCAGTGGGAGGGAGCCATGAAGGAGGAAAGGTTTCCACACACTAGGAAGCCCCTTCGCGGGCGGAGACTGCGGGTGGCAGAGGGGGGAAGCTTCGGAGCCACAGAGGAGAGCGCAGCCACAGGGGTGCGGAAGGCAAAGCGGAGAGATTCCCGCACAGAGGATCAGTGCCGACCAGCACTCACCAGCCCGAGAGGCTTGTCTGCTCACCCGCCAGGGCGGGCGGGGGCTGGGAGCTGAGGCTTGGGCTTCGGTCGGATCGCAGGGAGAGGACTGGGGTTGGCGGCGTGGACACAGCCTGAAGGGGTTAGCGCGCCACAGCTGGCCGGGAGGGAGTCCGGGAAAAGGTCTGGAGCTGCCAAACAGGCAAGAGACTTTTTCTTGCCTCTTTGTTTCCTGGTGCATGAGGAAAGGGGATTCAGAGCGCCACCTAAACAAGCTCCAGAGACAGGCGTGAGACGTGGCTATCAGCGCGGACCCCAGAGATGGGCATGAAACGCTAAGGCTGCTGCTGCCGCCACCAAGAAGCCTGTGTGCGAGCACAGGTCACTCTCCACACCACCCCTCCCGGGAGCCTGTGCAGCCCGCCACTGCCAGGGTCCCGTGATCCAGGGACAACTTTCCCAGGAGAACGCACGGCGCGCCTCAGGCTGCTGCAACGTCACTCCAGCCTCTGCTGCCGCAGGCTCGCCCCGCATCCGTAACCCTCCCTCCCCCTGGCCTGAGTGAGCCAGAGACCCCAAAGCAGCTGCTCTTTAACCCCGTCCTGTCTGAGCGAAGAACAGACGCCCTCAGGTGACCTACACACAGAGGCGGGTCCAAATCCAAACCTGAAACCTGGGAGCTGTGCGAACAAAGAAGGGAAAGGGAAATTTCTCCCAGCAGCCTCAGAAGCAGCGGATTAAAGCTCCACAATCAACTTGATGTACATGCATCTGTGGAATACCTGAATAGACAAGGAATCCCAAACTGAGGAGGTGGACTTTGGGAGCAAGATATATTATTTTTTCCCCTTTTCCTCTTTTTGTGAGTGTGTATGTGTATGTTTCTGTGTGAGATTTTGTCTGTATAGCTTTGCTTTCACCATTTGTCCTAGGGTTCTGTCCGTCCGTTTTTCTTTTTTTTTTTTTTAACTTAAAAATTTTTTTCTTTTTTCCTTAATACTTTTTTAAATTTTTTATTTTAATAACTATTTTATTTTATCTTACTTTATTTTCTTATGCTCTTTCTTTTTTTTCTTTCTATTTTTTCTCCCTTTTATTCTGAGCCGTGTGGATGAAAGACTATTGGTGCTCTATCCAGGCATCAGGGCTGTGCCTCTGAGGTGGGAGAGCCAACTTCAGGACACTGGTCCACAAGAGACCTCCCAGCTCCACATAATACCAAACGATGAAAATCTCCAAGAGATCTCCATCTCAACACTAAGACCCAGCTTCACTCAACGATCAGCAAGCTATAGTGCTGGACACCCTATGCCAAACAACTTGCAAGACAGGAACACAGCCCCATCCATTAGCAGAGAGGCTGCCAAAAATCATAGTAAGGCCACAGACACCCCAAAACACACCACCAGACGTGGAACTGCCCACCAGAAAGACAAGACCCAGCCTCATCCACCACAACACAGACACTAGTCCCCTCCACCAGGAAGCCTACACAACCCACTGACGCAACCTTAGTCCCTGGGGACAGATACCAAAAACAACAGGAACTACGAACCTGCAGCCTGCAAAAAGGAGACCCCAAACATAGTAAGATAAGCAAAATGAGAAGACAGAAAAACACACAGCAGATGAAGGAGCAAGGTAAAAACACACCAGGCCTAACAAATGAAGAGGAAATAGGCAGTCTTCCTGAAAAAGAATTCAGAATAATGATACTAAAGATGATCCAAAATCTTGGAAATAGAATAGACAAAATGCAAGAAACATTTAATAAGGATTTAGAAGAACTAAAGAGGAAAAAAGCAACAATGAAAAACCCAATAAATGAAATTAAAAATATTCTAGATGGGATCAATAGCAGAATAACTGAGGCAGAAGAAAGGATAAGTGACCTGGAAGATAAAATAGTGGAAATAACTACTGCAGAGCAGAATAAAAAAAAAGAATGAAAAGAACTGAGGACAGTCTCAGAGACCTCTGGGACAACATTAAACGCACCAACATTCGAATTATAGGGGTCCCAGAGGAAGAAGAGAAAAAGAAAGGGACTGAGAAAATATTTGAAGAGATTATAGTTGAAAACTTTCCTAATATGGGAAAGGAAATAGTTAATCAAGTCCTGGAAGCACAGAGAGTCCCATACAGGATAAATCCAAGGAGAAACATGCCAAGACACATATTAATCAAACTATCAAAAATTAAATATAAAGAAAACATATTAAAAGCAGCAAGGGAAAAACAACAAATAACACACAAGGGAATTTCCATAAGGTTAACAGCTGATCTTTCAGCAGAAACTCTGCAAGCCAGAAAGGAGTGGCAGAACATATTTAAAGTGATGAAGGAGAAAAACCTACAACCAAGATTACTCTACCCAGCAAGGATCTCATTCAGATTTGATGGGGAAATTAAAACTTTAACAGACAAGCCAAAGCTGAGAAAGCTCAGCACCACCAAACCAGCTTTACAACAAATGCTAAAGGAACTTCTCTAGGCAAGAAACACAAGAGAAGGAAAACACCTACAATAACAAACCCAAAACATTTAAGAAAATGGGAATAGGAACATACATATCGATAATTACCTTAAATGTAAATGGATTAAATGCTCCCACCAAAAGACACAGACTGGCTGAATGGATACAAAAACAAGACCCATATATATGCTGTCTACAAGAGATGCACTTCAGACCTAGAGACACATACAGACTGAAAGTGAGGGGATGGAAATAGATATGCCATGCAAATGGAAATCAAAAGAAAGCTGGAGTAGCAATTCTCCTATCAGACAAAATAGACTTTAAAATAAAGACTATTACAAGAGACAAAGAAGGACACTATATAATGATCAAGGGATCGATTCAAGAAAAACATAAAATTGTAAATATTTATGCAACCAACATAGGAGCACCTCAATACATAAGGCAAATACTAACAGCCATAAAAGGGGAAATCGACAGTAACACAGTCATAGTAGGGGACTTTAACACCCCACTTTCACCAATGGACAGATTATCCAAAATGAAAATAAATAAGGAAACACAAGCTTTAAATGATACATTAAACAAGATGGACTTAATGGATATTTATAGGACATTCCACCCCAAAACAACAGAATACACATTTTTCTCAAGTGCTCATGGAACATTCTCCAGGATAGATCATATCTTGGGTCACAAATCAAGCCTTGGTAAATTTAAGAAAATTGAAGTCACATCAAGTATCTTTTCTGACCACAACGCTATGAGACTAGATATCAATTACAGGAAAAGATCTGTAAAAAATACAAACACATGGAGGCTACACAATACACTACTTAATAACCAAGAGATCATTGAAGAAATCAAAGAGGAAATCAAAAAATACCTAGAAACAAATGACAATGAAAACACAATGACCCAAAACCTATGGGATGCAGCAAAAGCAGTGATAAGAGGGAAGTTTATAGCAATACAATCCTACCTTAAGAAACAAGAAACATCTCAAATAAACAAACTAACCTTACACCTAAAACAATTAGAGAAGGAAGAAGAAAAAAACCCCGAAGTTAGCAGAAGGAAAGAAATCATAAACATCAGACCAGAAATCAATGAAAAAGAAATGATGGAAACGATAGCAAAGATGAATAAAACTAAAAGCTGTTTCTTTGAGATGATAAACAAAATTGATAAACCATTAGCCAGACTCATCTACAAAAAAAGGGAGAGGACTCAAATCAATAGAATTAGAAATGAAAAAGGAGTAGCAACAACTGACACTGCAGAAATAAAAATGATCATGAGAGATTACTACAAGCAACTCTATGCCAATAAAATGGACAACCTGGAAGAAATGGACAAATTCTTAGAAATGCACAACCTTCCAAGACTAAACCAGGAAGAAATAGAAAACATGAACAGACCAGTCACAAGCACTGAAATCGAAACTGTGATTTAAAATCTTCCAATAAACAAAAGCCCAGGACCAGATGGCTTCACAGGTGAATTCTATCAAACATTTAGAGAAGAGCTAACACCCATCCTTCTCAAACTCTTCCAAAATATAGCAGAGGGAGGAACACTCCCAAACTCATTCTACGAGGTCACCATCACCTTGATACCAAAACCAGACCAAGATCTCACAAACAAAGAAAACCACAGACCAATACCACTGATGAACATATATGCAAAAATCCTCAACAAAATACTAGCAAACAGAATCCAACAGCACATTAAAAGGATTATACACCATGATCAAGTGGGATTTATTCCAGGAATGCAAGGATTTTCAATATATGCAAATCAATCAATGTGATACACCATATTAACAAATTGAAGGAGAAAAACCATATGATCATATCAATAGATGCAGAGAAAGCTTTCATCAAAATTCAACACCCATTTATGATAAAAGTCCTGCAGAAAGTAGGCATAGAGGGAACTTTCCTCCACATAATAAAGGCCATATATGACAAACACACAGCCAACATTGTCCTCAGTGGTGAAAAACTGAAACCATTTCCACTAAGATCAGGAACAAGACAAGGTCGCTCACTCTCACCACTATTATTCAACATAGCTTTGGAAGTTTTAGCCACAGCAATCAGAGAAGACAAAGAAATAAAAGGAATCCAAATTAGAAAAGAAGAAGTAAAGCTGTCACTGTTTTGCAGATGACATGATACTATACATAGAGAATCCTAAAGATGCTACCAGAAAACTACTAGAGCTAATCAATGGATTTGGTAAAGTTGCAGGATACAAAATTAATGCACAGAAATCTCTTGCATTCCTATACACTAATGATGAAAAATCTGAAAGTGAAATTAAGAAAACACTCCCATTTACCATTGCAACAAAAAGAATAAAATATCTAGGAATAAACCTACCTAAGGAGACAAAAGACTTGTATGCAGAAAATTATAAGACACTGATGAAAGAAATTAAAGATGATACAAATAGATGGAGAGATATACCATGTTCTTGGATTGGAAGAATCAACCTTGTGAGAATGACTCTACTACCCAAAGCAATCTACAGATTCAATGCAATCCCTATCAAACTACTCCTGGCATTTTTCACAGAACTAGAACAAGAAATTTCACAATTTGTATGGAAACACAAAAGACCTCGAATAGCCAAAGCAATCATGAGAATGAAAAATGGAGCTGGAGGAATCAGGCTCCCTGACTTCAGACTATATTACAAAGCTACAGTAATCAAGTCAGTATGGTACTGGCACAAAAACAGAAATGTAGTTCAACGGAACAGGATAGAAAGCCCGGAGATAAACCCACACACATATGGTCACCTTATCTGTGATAAAGGAGGCAAGCATATACAGTGGAGAAAAGACAGCCTCTTCAATAAGTGGTGCTGGGAAAACTGGGCAGCTACATGTAAAGGAATGAAATTAGAACACTACTTAACACCATACACAAAAATAAAGTCAAAATGAATTAAAGACCTAAATATAAGGCCAGACACTATCAAACTCTTAGAGGAAAACATAGGCAGAACACTGTATGACATAAATCACAGCAAGATCCTTTTTGACCCAGGTCCTAGAGGAATGGAGATAAAAACATTAATAAACAAATGGAACCTAATGAAACTTAAAAGCTTTTGCATAGCAAAGGAAACCATAAACAAGACAAAAAGACAACCCTCAGAATGGGAGAAAATATTTGCAAAGGAAGCAGCTGTCGAAGGATTAATCTCCAAGATTTTCAAGCAACTCATGCAGCTCAACAACAAAAAAACAAACAACCCAATCCAATAATGGGCAGAAGACCTAAATAGACACTTCTCCAAAGAAGATATACAGATGGCCAACAGACACATGAAAGAATGCTCAACATCATTAATCATTAGAGAAATGCAAATCAAAACTACAATGAGATATCATCTCACACCGGTCAGAATGGCCATCATCAAAAAAATCTAAAAACAATAAATGCTGGAGAGGGTGTGGAGAAAAGGGAACACTCTTGCACTGTTGGTGGGAATGTAAATTGATACAGCCACTATGGAGAACAGTATGGAGGTTCCTTAAAAAACTAAAAATAGAACTACCATACGACCCAGCAATCCCACTACTGGGCATATACTCTGAGAAAACCATAATTCAAAAAGAGTCATGCACCACTATGTTCATTGCAACTCTATTTACAATAGCCAGGACATGGAAGCAACCTAAATGTCCATCATCGGATGAATGGATGAAGAAGATGTGACACATATATACAATGGAATATTACTCAGCCATAAAAAGAAACGAAATGGAGTTATTTGTAGTGAGGTGGATGGAGTTAGAATCTGTCATACAGAGTGAAGTAAGTCAGGAAGAAAAACAAATACAGTATGCTAACACATATATATGGTATTTAAAGGAAAAAAAAAATGTCATGAAGAACCTAGTGGCAAGACGGGAATAAAGACACAGACCTACTAGAGAATGGACTTGAGCATATGGGGCGGGGGAAGGGTAAGATGTAACAAAGTGAGAGAGTGTCATGGACATATATACACTACCAAACGTAAAATAGATAGCTAGTGGGAAGCAACTGCATAGCACAGGGAGATCAGCTCTGTGCTCTGTGACCACCTAGAGGGGTGTGATAGGGAGTGTGGGAGGGAGGGAGATGCAAGAGGGAACAGACATGGGAACATATGTATATGTATAACTGATTCACTTTGTTATAAAGCAGAAACTAACACACCATTGTAAAGCAATTATACTCCAATAAAGTTTAAAAAAAAAAAAAAGACAATTGAAATTCAATAAAAAATGTGAAGAGTTAGAGATTTATCGAGATTGTAACAGTCATTGGAAAGATCTAGAGAAGAACAGTTTTGGGGAGGAAGCAGGAATAGTGAAAAGGAAACATTACTGAATTGAATTTTTAAGAATGAGCCAAGGAAAGACTGGTGAAGATGTTTCAAACATAGAAATGAGCACATGCAAAGGCATACAGTGAGAAAGGTCCTTCCTCTTTAGATTGTTACATGGTGGGTTACATTATTAGATTTTTGAATATCAAATAAACATTGCATTTCTGGAATAAAATTCACTGGTCTGTGGTGCCTTATTCCTATTATATCATTATTTTTTAATATATTTCTAGATTTGATTTTGTTGAGGGTTTTTGTGTGTGTGTGTGTGTGTGTCTATGTTCATGAGAGATGTTGGTGCACACTTTTCTTGAATTGTCTTTGTCTGGTTTTGGTATTAGGATAATGCTGGCCTCATAAAATTAGTTTAGAAGTATTCCCTCATCTTCTATTTTATAGAAGAATGTGTATAAAGTTGTTAGGATTTCTAAAATTTTTAAAGAATTCACTGATCACACCATCTGGGCCTAGGTTTCAAAATAATGGATTAAATAAATATCTTTAATAGTTGTAAAACTACTGATATTATCTATTTCATATTAAGTGAGTTTTGAATATTTGTGGCTTTTTAGGAATTGGTTCATTTCATCTAAATCTTAAAGTTTATGTGTCTAGAGTTGTTCAAAGTATTCCTTTTATCTTTTTAAAGTCTATGGGTATCTGTAGTGATATCTCCTGTTTCATTACTAATTCATTGGTAATTTTATGTTCAATTTCTCTCCTCTCTCTCTTTCTGTCTCTTGCCATTGATAGGAGTTCATCCATTTCATCTGTGCTTTTCCAAAGAACTAGCTTTTAATTTCTTTGATTTTTTCCTGCATTTTCATTTGTTTATTTTTCAATTTCACTAATTTTAGTACTTTTAAATTAGTATTTCCTTCCTTCTTTCTTTGAGTTTGATTTGTCTTCTAAGGCTAAACAGTGGGAAGATTGGAAGGAAAAAATAGTAAATTCATCTCCCACTTTGGTGGTACTTCAAATTATAGTCTTTTCTTCTAATATGCCTGCTTATTTATCTATGCCTGTTACTTATCTATCAGAGTCCTCAAATATCTGACCTATATACTCTTCCCAGGATTTTGGTTGTATTCAGTGAAAGAGACAGGTTGCCCTTTTATTGGCTACTCAAACACCATGAGCTGTGTTTCTGTTCACGATGTGATTTTCTAAACACCCAACACAGTGAGTGAATTTACAAAGTATGTAGATTCACATGGTAAGTGCATTCTAGAGAATAGAGTATGTATTAAAACTACTTTTGCTCCATATTTTACAAAGGTTAGGCATAGATTCAGATAATTATAAATAGTTTTTTTTTTGTCTATTTAAATATTATACAGGATAATGAAAAAATATGAGAAAATATAACAATTATCCACTGTACAAGATTGTTCTGTGCAATCATTGTGAAAACTGAAAATGCCCTAACAGATTTCCAAAATGCCACCTTTAGGGTAGTGCTGGGTCCACTGATATGCACTTCTTTACATTGGTGGTGTTCAGTGGAACTCTACAATGACACAATGATATTGGCACCATCCAATATGGTAGCCACTAGCCCCATGTTGCTATTAATTACTTGAAACTTGGTGAGTATGTCTGAAGAACTAAATTTTTAATTTAATTTGATTTGAATGAATTTGAATTTAAGTTGAAATGGCCATCTGTTGCTATCAACTACTGTAATTCATATCATAATTCTTAGAGATATGAGGTAACATCCTTAAAAGTCTCAGAAGGCAAGCAGAAGGGAGTGACTATGGGAAAAGAGCATGACCTTTGGTTTAGAAAGCTCAATTCTAAACTAATAAAGGTAAAAATTAGTGATGAAAATACCAAACTATCTTACAAAGATGAGCCATAACAGAAGGTCTGCTCAATTCTCAATTCAAACTGATCTTAAATGGGAATTTAACTTTTGTGTTTGTTAAATAGTATCTTATGAAGCTGAGCATATGTCTTGAATGTCATCCAAACAATTAGCTACTCTTCTATTTTTGTGCCATGCATAAACTTAATAATGTCATCACTTAATGCCTTTATTCAAGGGGTTTATAAACTTATTGAATGAGAAAGAGACAGGAATATATATTTTTATAATAACATTAGAAGTTTTTTTTTAAAGTGGACCCTGTTCTATTGGACAGCCCTAAATCTTTAATTTTTCTTCTTGTCCTCAAAGATGTCAGGAATTCTTGATCAAATACCTTTTCAAAATAAAAATACCATATATATATATGGTATATATAAATATACATATATATGTTATATATATATATATATATATGATGTATATAGATATCTATTTACCAATGGTACTTTCCAATATCAAATATATATATTTAAACAGGCTAATATTATACTTAGAAACAGATATGAGATTAAACTGGTAGGATTTGTTACAAAGAGATAATATTATTCCAATTTACAAATGAGGAAACTGTAACAAAATGAGATTTTTCAGTTTACTTAAGGTCAAATAGTGAGGAAGTAATGGACCAGGAAGTATTAATATAAATCAGGGACATCTGTCTCCAAGACCTGCGACATTTCCACTAGGCCACTGTAATAGGCAGCCTTTAAGATAGTCCTCAGTGATTCCTGTCTCCCAGTATCCTTTAGTAACTTGCTTCTAAACAATAGAATACAATGACACAACACTGGAAGATGCTTAGTCCAATTTGACACATGAAGAAACTGATGTTTACTCTTCAAATTTATTCAACCATGCAGCTGAATTGGAATCAAATCTAGATTTTATATTTTTACAATCTGTGGTCTCTCTATACACTGCTTATTATGAGCTCAGATTCACTTTCCTGTGTTAAAATTTCAGAGGTGCTCATTTATTATGTGTATTCTAATCTTTGGTACATACATATCCACATTGGTCCCTTGTGTCTATGTTTCCTCTGCAGTGCTCTGGCTATGGATTACTGAACATTGTCCTTCTATGTAGTGCTTATTATGTTGTACCCTTTCCTAGAATGGAGTTTTATCATTTTGTTTGTAGTGAGCAAAGTGCTAAATGCATGTGCATGTCCATAACAACATACAGTTCTTTATGCATCTGCTTCACACAAGGATGCTCTAGCAACATCAATGGAAATTATGTTTGGGGGATTTCTCAATCATCCAAAAGCTCTCATGGGTATGGAGTTGACCCTGGAGGAGATTTTTTTTTTTTTCCCAACAGACACTTTTGGTAGAGAAGCTTACAGGAGAGGGTCCTGAAGTTCAGTTTTAGTCAGAAGTGTAATCTACACTATACCAAGAAATTGGAAATTCACCACTGGTCAAGTGGGTTACTAAGAAGAGGAATCCATGAGAGTGCCATTGGCTTGCCAATTGGAAAGGCTAGAGCAACTTCCTTCCTGAATTGGGAGTCAGTCAATAGGAAGGAAAAGGCAAAAGCAAAGTGAGGGTAGGCCCTCCAGGGCTAGGATGGAGTACTCTCATGTTTGAGAGAGTGTGTTTCTGAAAACTAGAAGCAGGCAGTGAAATTGCCTGAACCAGGCCAGATACAATTAATTCAGCATGTGTTTAAATACTATTCTAGGTGCACATTTGTGAATATCTACTTTTGTTTTTCAGCTCTTTCCCCCCCCCCCACCTCCCTTTAACTTATGACTCCTCAAGGCATTCAACGTTGAAACTGGGCTTTCAATTGATGTGGTTAAAGAGGAAAAACAGCCTTAATTATATTAGAAATCTAAGCAGAACTTAGTTTTAACCAGTCTCTTCTTCAACTTTTGTAAGCCAGATGTTTTTCTAGTAATCCTCATGAAACTGTGCATTGTACACAGGTCTTATAATCTACAACAAAATTTCTTTTGCCCTTTTCTTTTTGGCTAGAGATAGTAATCTAGGAGCAACCTCAACACATAAAAATGAGAATCTACTTCTGTTTTGATGCTTTTTTCCTAAATGATCCAAGTGAATAAGTCTATGGCAAAGAGCTCGCCTTACCAAGGCCAATTTGGTAGCAGGCCACCTCAGTGCTATCAATTTTGCATTCCCAGCTGGTGTCCCAGTGTAGTTTTAATAGAATGTTCTGCGCATGGCCTTTACAAACTCTCCATTGCTTGCCGAGGTGGATTAAAAGATGCAAACTCACTGAAATATGCCAAAGAATATAATGGTCTCTACAGAAGATCTGGCTATGTCAACCAACAAAAAGTTCCAGCTGTGGCTGCCATGTGGAACAAAGGGAACTCTTGGCTTAACGTGGAGTGCATGCTTCTGACGTTCCAGTTCAGGCAAGAAATAAATAAAGCTATTACAAAGCCCTTGACCAGATGTGTCTGACATAGTCTAAAATGTGTTTGCCCAGAAACTTCGCTATCAACGTGGCTCATTCTTATAGCAAAGGACATCTGTTCCTGAAGGCTAATGTAGGGTACAGTCCATAATCACAGTACAGAGCTGATCTGGCTGGCCTCTTTGAACTGCCTTTTCCCCGGGCACTGTTGTTCACATTTATCTACATAGTCTCAGTCATGTGTGGGTCAATGATTTATTTAACACAGAATCTGAATGCTTCTGTGTCATGAAATCAAACTCTGTCCAATAGTCAAAGACTTGAAAATTTCCATTTGTTTTCCAGGAGCAATTGTGCACATTCCCCATAGATAACTTGACACTGTTATGCTCTGTCACAGTTTACATCTGTCTTGGACTTATATTGTTCCTATGGTTGGCCATTGATCATTGTTCTCACATGAGTCCTTCATTATTCTAATTGGAACCATTTATAAACACATTCCTTGGACAGATGACAAAAGGATCCATGATGGACAACTTCTTATTCAAAACAGCTGCCCAATATGTAAATCAAAAGCTGTTAAAGATTGTATTGAGCTGAGAACAATTATACAAGGTTCTAGCCTGTTGTGAATTAAAATGACTGCATTAGAGCTTAAGGGATTTGTAAAGGGAGTCTTTCTTTTCAAGAATGCCAGTTCAGATTCAGCTCAGGTCATTGACAAGAAATATCATGTGAAAATAATAAATCTGTGCTCTCAACTTTATTGTTAATAGATAGATAATATTTTCCAAAAGGACTATTTACTGCAGCCAATTCTTTGGTTATCTTATCTGAAAACGTAAGGACTGAAAGGTCATAACTAAATTAAAGTCATAACTAAAATAAATTACTTAGAATTTATTTTAAATTTCAGAATTCAGAATTTAGAAAATTTTCACCATTTTAGGCACATTATAAGATTTTCCTCAAGTTGCTCTAGTTCTGTATCACACACACAAACACACCCATGCAGAAGGTATCTTCTTCCTCTTTTTATCTGAAAATAAAAGTTGAAACTGAATAATTGTTTAGATGACTGTGGAAACAATAACTGATATTTATTGACTCTTTGCTATATATCAA
The DNA here is from genome assembly GCF_028021215.1 of Eschrichtius robustus. Taxonomy (NCBI): domain Eukaryota; kingdom Metazoa; phylum Chordata; class Mammalia; order Artiodactyla; family Eschrichtiidae; genus Eschrichtius; species Eschrichtius robustus. The sequence goes on from NC_090839.1 coordinate 36,245,781, forward strand.
TTACTGTTCTAAATGTTGGCTCATTTATTCCTCACAATAACCCCATGAGGTAAGAACTATTACTATCCTCATCTCATAGATGGGAAAACTAAAACCAGTGAGATTAAATACAATTGCTTAATGCCACACCATATTCAAACCCAGAATGTCCAACTCAAGAGTCCATACTTCTTTACTATAATTTCTCCAAAAAAGGCACATTGATTGCTAGTACTTAGTCAAGTAAATTAACATTGGTTGCCCATCTACAATCTATAATACACACATAGATGAATGATATATAGACAGGTAGATACAAAGATAGATGGATAGATACAGAGATAGAAGGATAGATACAAAGATAGATATATAGGTAGATAGGTGAGAGATACTAATATTTATTGAAACCCTGAAACCCTCTATTATTTTCAATACCTACGTTTTCTCATTTAATGTCCCATTTTTAAAAGGTAAATTTTATTAGCCCCATTTAAGATGGATTCTATTAGCTCCATTTGTTTAAACATGAAGATATTTACATACAGCAAACAAGGGCTAAATTTCTAACTCCTCTCACCCTATTCTAAATCACAGTGCAGGACAGCAGCAGGTTAACTAAGCCTCTGTAGGGAGTTGATATCTCTGTTTGACTCTCATTTCAAATACAGCTTATGCATATGGAATCAGCATCTTGTGTAATACAAAAATTCAGTGATGCTGAGACTAAAAACATTGAAGTTTGACTTCAGGATGTTTTTATATTATATATTTTCATGTATGTGTGGTGTAACAGAGGAAGACTAAACAGGGTTTTGTCCAGAATTCAATTCCAACAGTAAAGATGCAGTTAGTGTCAGAATTATATTTGTCTTGTCAGGGTCTAGGTCTTGTAATAACCTGTCATCTCTAGCCTCTCTCCCAAAGCAGGTAAGCAACGGGGGAAGGGGAAGAAAACCAGCTTTGAAGTAAATGGAATGGGAAAATATTTTGTGATAATTTTTTTTTACGTTAATACATTTTATTTGAATGATCTGTTTATGTAATGCCACCATGTCAGTAATTATCCATGTAGCATATTTATGCACATAAAAAACCTATGGGATAAATATTTAATTCCAGCTGACACACTACTTCAAGGATACAAGGAAAAGTAGAAATATGCAAAGATAAAAGGAAAATAAAAGGAGACAGTCTATCACTATTCTTCCTTGTCTTTCCATTGAATTTCTTTCTTCTTCTCGGTTAATATTCCCCTATCTTAACTCAATAAAGACATGCCCTCTTGGCATCAAGAATTAGTTCTTTTAGCTCTCTGATTGAAATGATTACATTTCTTTTTCTCTCTCTTCCTAAAGGCTGAATTCTTAAGATTTAGCTGTGTTCATTCCTTCATTCAATATTTTGGCAGTACATACTGCATGCCAAGCACAAGAAGACAGGGACATGGCATGATTATAGTAATGTATAAAAGCCATAAAAAATTTATCATTGTCATAGAAGTTTAGAGGAGAGAAAGACCACTGACATGGGAAGATCAGGAAAGAATTTACCAAGCATACAAGGGAGAGGAAGGTAGTTTAGACAGGGGCATAGAAAATGCAAATATCTTTTCAGGATGGATCATCTTCTGCAAATTAATCATTCAACTTAGAATATGCATTCAGAGAGGACAGGGAGACTCTTTATTACTGTAGCATTGTTACAGTGTAAGTGTATTAATGACAAAATACTTATAATCAACTAATCTCCAGTTTAAAAAAGGGATACAGTTAATGGATTAAGCCTACTTTGATGAGTACAGCATGTAATCTCTCCTTTCTCTCATCCTCTAAAGTGGTTATTAACTGAAAAACTAAGTTTCTCAATTAATTATGTCTGGCTTATGACAGTGCTTCAATCACTGTGTCAATCTATTAGTTAAATATGTAATTAGGTAACATCTTACTTCTCCTTCACTACCATATTATGAGCACCCTGTCAGGAAAGAATATTCCTGATACTTCCTCCTATTCCATATGAGGCCTTAGTTAGTCCATTCCAATCAAACATTTTATTTAACTTGATAAATGCAGTTAAAGAAAGGAAAAGGGCAATTAAGTGAATTGGTATTTACTGAGAACTTACTAGATACCAGAGAATATGAAGTCACATTCAGCAACATCTAGATGGATGAAGCAACATAAAACATGCGGTTTGGAGACATACAGATTGGAGTCACATCTTGTTTTCAAGGTATCTTTACCACTCTGTGTCTCAGCTTTCAAATGTGTAAAATAGGGATATGGGTAGTGTCTGGTTTATGGGACTGTGGTCATGATTAAGTGAAGTATCATATGTTGTAGTCGATACATATAGAAGTGCCTGAAAGTAAACTAGTGTTAATTCATGGCTAGTTGTATCAGTCTGCTATTTTCTCAATAATGCTACATAAAACATACAAAACTCAGTGGCTTACAGCAATGAGAACTAATTTTCTACTCCCATCTTTTCAGGCCAGCATGGAATCTGCCAAATCTAGACTGTGTTTGACTGGGTGTGGCTCAGAGCTGCAGGCTGAGCACAGGTCTGCGGCAGCTGTTTCATGTCCTCTTTGGTCCAGTTGGTGGCTACAGAGATATGTTCTTCTTATAGCAAAAGGCAGTAGAACTAGAGAGCAAGCCCAATGCACAAGCACATTTTAAGCCTCTGTTTAAGACACATCTGTTAATATCTCATTGACCAAAGCAAGTTACACAGTGAAGTCGAAAGTCATGGCATGAACATCGGGGAGAAGAGTAAATATTTGCTAAAAATTGATTCAACTCGCCATAATAGTTATTTTGGCTTATTATCTTAATCAGTTTTTAAAATTTGACAATCTATATATAATCTGTTATCTACATCGAAAAATCGACAACTTGACTAATTTTATTTTTTAAAGAAAGCTATACAACTGACTAATTTTAAAGTTGCTTAAGAAAAAAAGGAAGGCTCAAATAAGCTATCACTGATTAACTGTGAAATTTCCCAAGATGAACAGTGATGTCAAAAGATAGACAAATGATGATCATGAATAATATATTAAATAAACAACTCACCATTCTGGACCTTCATGGGATTTTGTGCTAGATGAGAAACATTTTGACCGTGTATTTTTGAAAAGTCAAAGGAAGCGGAAGGCACGGACCTGGTATTCTGTGTCGTTATGGCAGTTTGAAGCCAATTGTTTTTTTTCCATTTCTTAGTTTGCTCTTCATATATGTGATGGAGATTGGGCCTTTTTACACTGACCTTACTAGTAATTTATTCATCCTTTCAAAAAAATATTATTGAGTGCCATCTATATGCTAGGCTCTATGCTTGTTATTAGAGAAACAACCGTGACTGTAAACAGCTTTCCAAATTGGAAACTTCCATTACATGAGTGTAAAAAATAATTTATTTTTTAAATTCCAAAAGCCATGAAGGAAGAAAGACATAATTTGGAAAAAGTTACCCACAACCCTGAACATTCTGCGTGTCTACACATGGAACAGAGTCCCAGGAGAACGTGAAATGGGACTAAGATGAGGGGTTCTTGGTAGATACTAATTATTTCAATTGTGTTGTAGAACCAGCAGGCATTTCTTACAGCTTAAGGGCACTGTTAGTCCCCTCACTTGGGTTTTTAGTAAGACATTTCATTGATTTAGAATTCTTCCAATTCTTGCTTCCAGTGAAAAAAGTTAACCAGCAGGTATGTATTAATTTTGAGGCATTGTGCTAAGCATTTCCACCAATGTCAATTTGAGTCTAGAATCATCACACTTAGAAAGGCTAGAAACTGAAGGTGCTTAGAGTGGACTTCTGCTTCTGCTTTCCAAGCCCATGGGATATGCATGTGGACAGTGAGGGTAATTCCTCTCTAAGTTAAAGCTCATTCTAAAGACGCTCTGTGACAGACAGTTCATCTGGGCAAGATCACAGAATCAAATGATGGCTGTACTGAATTAAAAGGTAATGATCCCAGTACCCACACTGCGATTTTTTTCTTTTAAATAGCCTCAATTAAGTTATGGTTGTTCAGTGACAATTAGTGAAGGCACAGAAGTTTGCACCTTCACTCTAAGCCCTCTGTTGGTTTCTGTTTTATCATCAGCCTCAGAGCTGCCTTGCAGAGAGAAAAGAAGAGGGTTGGTACAGAGCATCTGCTAGAACTGTGATTAATGGTGTACCTTCATTATCTGTCATTTTACCACCTTGAACCCGCAACCTGACTTTAAGTGCACCCTATAAGCACACACCCCATTCTACATTTCTGCTAGCTTCACCAAAAGGGCTACATTTCTCTTCTAATTACCATCACAACAGCACCCATTATGGTTTGACCCTAGTAATTTAGTTATATTTATGCTGCTACAATGAACCAAATAGATAATAATGAATACTGATGCAGCCTTGGGTTGAAGCAAACTATAATTACACAGGCTTAATGAAGTTACCAGAAAAGGCAGTATATAAAAAACATACTCAGATTAAGAAAAGAAAAAAAACCAATAAAACAAACAAACAAAAAAACTGAACCTTTCACGTTCCTAAAGCTCTGCTTTATACTTGGAAACTCCTGGAGAACTAACATGTGCTGTTCACTTATCTTCCTTAATTTCTGGTCTGTGATTTCCAGACTTACACCATCACATTCTGAGCTTTCATCTTTCACCTCTGAGTGTCTAACTGTATTTGTCAAATCAAGACAAACAGCGGCATAACTTATAGAGTGAATGAAATTGGATACTTACTTGGCAATCCAATTTTGTACTAAATATGCTGAATTAAAATTAAAATTTAAAATTTTGGTGTTTGGTCAAGATGTTGGCCATCAGATCCATCAAATGAGGCAGAGACCGTGGCTGGAGCTTCTTAAAAACAGCAGCTAACAAAATTACTGCACCTGTAAGTTAAAGTTATAGCCAGTTAACATCTCAGGATGAATGAAGTTGAACCAGAAATGGCTTTTGTGAAAGTCGATGCTTAACGGGTACTGTGTGGTAGGACAAAGCAGAAGGGGTGGTGGTGTGGTTATCATGTACTGACAATAGAGGTGTTCTTCTAGAAAGATTTAGACTAACTTTGGGCATCGGTGAAATAAGACTAAAAGATCCTACATTCCCAAGTGTTCAGAGTGAGTTGGACACAGTCTTCAGTTCATTGCAGGATGAGATAAGATACAGAAAAAAAACCATACATCTGTCTCAGTATTTCATAAAACATTTTCATAATTATTGTGGCACTTTCCCTGAGGGAAATGGAGATGCAAGAAGAAATGTGACTTAATCAGACTGTCTATGACACTGAGAAGTGAGGGCAGGAGGTCTTGTGGGATTCACATCCCTAACCTCATTCTTATTCATCCTAATCTCTTATAGATGTGAAGAACAGTCATTCTTACCTTATCTCACAAAATAGCTTCTACAGTTATCAATTTCTAAGAAGGATGATGCCCTTAGTACAGAGTCAAGTCCTCATAATAAAAATTCTCCTCCTGGTTTAGGGGTCATGTTAAATTATCTGTGGCTATTCAAGTTCAACAGTCTTAAATTCCAAAAGGTCCTTCTAAAGAGATTTCCCTCATTCTCCTCATTGTTGAATAGTTCTCAACTATTTCATGCCCCAGTAGGCCTGCATTCCTATTTTAAGTGCATATCTGGGTAGTAGATTAAGAGAGAAAGGATAGAGGCAAAGTTCAAACTTGCCAAAAGGATTTTTTTTTAATTTGACATCTTTTTCCCTATGTCTCCTCATCAAATGTATAACCAGAAATAACTCTTGGCCAAAATGCATTCTTATGCTCCTAATGTATTCCATATCCACATCACTCACTCTCTGTTATCTCTACCACTTTGATCCATCAGCTGCTCTTTTCTCTACACCAGGTGAGCTAGCTTTTTAGCTGTAGAGGGACCCTGTTGTCCATCTGGGAATCATTTGTGTATCCAGTATTAAGTAGTGGAGCTGCTGTATTTTGCCTCACCTGCTGTACTTGTTTCTACCTTTGTAATTGGATTTCCTGACGAGAGTGAAGTTGCAGTGGGGACAGATGTTCTTAAAATTAAAAAAGAAAAAAGGTTAAGGACCAGAGAACATATATAAACATGGGGGTGATTTGCATTGTTAAAAATGAAGTTTGTGTGCTTTGGATTTCATACACTTTTCTGATTAAAATAAACCAAAGTGAACCTTGGACTCCAATGAAACTTCACTTTCTTGCAGAGACAAGAGAGAAGAAGTGGTTATGAGACACATGTGCCCGTGATATCTGGCCGGTAGTCTCTGCAACTTGTCCCAGGAGTATGAGGGACTCTTCAGGAAAGTAGCCACGGTGAACTCAATCAAGGGCTTATAGCAAAGAGAAGTCTTTGAGTAGAGAGAGCTGAGAAATGTAGGTTCTTTCCTCACTTCAAATGCTTCAACTCTGGCCCAAATAGGATGTGTTTCCCTTCAATCAGATTCTGATAGCTACGCCATAAATAAAATAAAATACAGTGAAATAAAATAAAGTAAAAAAAAAAAAAAATGAAATAAAACAAAAGTCTCCTTGTGATCTCCTAATCACAAAATACATTTCAAGTATTAATCTTCCTCACCTATACACATTGGTTCCATCTATCAAGTTTATCATGCAGTTGGCTTAAAATTAAGGATACATCTTGTCTTTCACTACACAAGATGGATTCCAGATGCTCAGATTAAACAATGGTGCTCCCCTGTAGACATAACGGACCATAGCAGCAAGGTAACTAGGCAAAATGAGCAAACCAGACCCTGCAATTGATCTTAATTATTTCAACTATGAGAGAACAGAAAAGCACTGGGTAATACAACAAATAGCTCTGTGAAAGAGCAAACAAAAAGCCCTGATAATTTACATTTAAGCTAAACCTGCTCCCTGCAAAGTAGAATGTGTGCGGAATAATTCAGGAAGAAATCTTTCACCATACCATTTTCATAATTGGTATTCTCTGCCAAGTCTTCAGCATCAAGTAGCATATAAATCATAATGCTAATATTGGTCTACTTTTCAATTTTTTAAAATGATGTTCCACAGTCAAAGTATTATTGCTGAAAATATGGATGTGCTTTTACATCATTCAAGATGTCTCTGTTGCTTCCAGCATTTGAAAAGTCAATTACAAATGTCACCACTGAGGAGTCAGATTTATACAGCAGACACATATACAGAAATGTATGGAAACAAATCTATATCTTTATTTCTACTTTCCATGATCAAGAGAAAGTACAGCTGATATACTACTTGGCATAAAATTACCAGGCCTTGGAAAATGGAGTCAAATTGTAGTTCATGTCAATGCTGCACTGACAGGTGAGTTCTGCCTCAGCAATCTTCTCTGATTCTCAACTATGCCGTAAATTAATCTGTCCAAATCATTGACACTCATCCACAAAGCACAGGTAACAGTCTCCTTTCATGCACACCAAAGAGAGTGAGATAAAAATAAATTGTAACATCATTAAAAACTTGCCAAAATAATATTTTTCCCATCTGCTAAGCCCAGTCCCTGTGGTAAGTGAACTAACAGGTATCCACACTCATATTTGACACACAGACACCGCAAGCAATTAATTAACATGAACACGACAGGAGTCAATTGGGTTTCTCTCTTTTAGACATTAATCAAAGCCTGAAACAGAACACACACCTTGTATAATACTCAGACTTGTGGGTCTTCAGATGCGGCCGCTGTAATGCCCATTTCTGTCTAAATATTTACAACAAAGTTGGCCTGCTCAACAGTCCTATCCAGGGGACTCTATGTCCCAGGTTCCATGCTGCCAAAGCCATGATCAGCAGACCAATCCCAGCTTAGCCTGCCTCATTTTCCTGATATGCACACTACAAACAAGGACAACCCAAGGGCAAAGTCGATTTTTGCATTGAACCAGTCAGTTAAAAATAAACTTTACCGTGTTCTTCCCATTAAAAAAAAATGCTAGACAAATATGTACATCTTAAAATGTTACTGTGAAGAGTATTAGAAAATCCAAAAGGAGATGAGTCTTGTCATTAGAAAGCCCCTAATTATCTTTAATCTCATCATAAATACTTAGGGAGAATATTAAACTTTTATAGAAATAGTTGGTGAATGGTTTTTAAAAAGTTTGAATAAATGGATATATTAGAAAATAAGAAATCTAGCAAAAGTATCCTAAAAAGCCCAAGCCAGGAGAATTTTACTGGTAAATTATTTCAAACTTCCAAGGTAGAAATAATTCTGCTCTTTAATTTTTTTTAAAACACAGAGAAATAAGTTAAAGTCCTTTTAGAAAGTCATCTTAACAGTGAGGTTTCATGACTTCTAATGTGGAAAGAGATCAAGTTAGGGCATGAGAGACAGTGGATAAAAATAAATTAATTGATCATCCTCTGTATTTAAAGTGATTCATTTTGAGTTGAGTCTCAGCAGGTAAACCTAGGTGAAGGGGAAAAAAAAGCAGACTCAATTACACACTAGTGGAAAAAAGGAACAAGTAGCAGAGATAAGACATGTGATTATACTTACAAGTAGTATGTCTATGGATCATGAAAAAATGGAGATGTGAGTCCTTGCTCAGTTAAGTTGTTTTGTCCTGAGGTCGTTCTGGTAATGCAGACAGGATTGAAGGACACCGAAAGGGAGACCAGATACTGGAAGGAAGAGAGGGTTCCTGGGTGTTATCTCTTTTCTCCTCCTTTCCCCACCTCCCCCAACCCATCTCTTTCCCTTTCCTCTCTCTCCCTCTCCCTCACATCTTCCTTCTGTGTTCCCCCTCTCTCCTTTCTTTCCTCTCCTAAACTTTTCTTGGGACACTTATAGATGTAATTGACCCTGTGACTAGAACAGTCTCTACTTGCTTGCTTATGTCAACTCTTCCTGTTGAATGGACATGAGGAGGGGAACGCATCTTGAGTGGAGGCTCAACCCAGAGGAATCAGGCACATCTTCAATTGCTGTCATGCATATGATTTAACTGAATCCTATCTAGCTAGCTAGTTAGCTGTCTCCATTTGAATCCATTCTATTTTAGTTAATCCCATCAGTGTCTGTGGCAGATAGTATTTTCCAAAGATGACTGCAAATGTCTCCAGAGTCACATGATCTTCTAGAACTTTGCCTTTCCCCCATCAAGAGATGAAGTCTAGTTCTCCTCTCCTTGAATCTGTGACTTCCTGCCAACCAATAGAATATGCAGAAGTACTGTGTGACTTTTAAGGTTAGGTTGTAAAAGGTGTTACAGCTGGGATATTGTTTTGTAATTTTTTTCTTTTTTAAAAATTTTTATTGGGGTATAGTTGTATTTACAATGTTGTGTTAGATTCAGGTGTACAGCAAAGTGAATCTGTCATGCATATATCCACTCTTTTTTTAGATTCTTTTCCCACATAGGCCATTACAGAGTACTGAGTAGAGTTCCCTGTGCTATACAGTAGGTTCTTATTAATTATCTATTTTATATATAGTAGTGTGTATGTGTCAATCCCAATCTTCCAATTTATCCCTTTCCCCCTACCCCCCAGTAACCATACATTTATTTTCTACATCTGTAACTCTATTTCTATTTTGTAGATAAGTTCACTTGTAGCCTTTTTTTAGATTCGACATATAAGCAATATCATATGATATTTGTCTTTCTCTGTCTGACTTACTTCACTCAGTATGACAATCTCTAGGTGCATACATATTGCTGCAAATGGCATTATTTCATCCTTTTATATGGCTGGGTAATATTCCATTGTATATATGTACCACATCTTCTTTATCCATTCCTCTGTTGATAGACATTTAGGTTGCTTCCATGCCTTGGCTATTGGAAATAGTGCTGCAATGAACATTGGAGTGCATGTATCTTTTAGAGTTATGGTTTTCTCCAGATATATGCCCAGGAGTGGGATTGCTGGATCATATGGTAGCTCTATTTTTAGTTTTTGAAGGAACCTGTGTATTGTTATCCATAGTGACTGTACCAGTTTACATTCCCACCACAGTGTAGGAAGGTTCCCTTTCCTCTACACCCTTTCCTCTACATCCTTTCCAGCATTTATTATTTGTAGATTTTTAATGATGGCCATTCTGACTGGTGTGAGGTGATACCTCATTGTAGTTTTGATTTGCATTTCTTGGATACTTGCTTTTGAAGACCACATAAGAGCCCTGACTACCCCAAGACTGCCATGCTGGAGAGGCCACAGGTAGGAGGCACTCTGGTTAACAGCCCCAGCTGGATCTCAGACAACAGTTATAACCAACTGCAAGCCAAGCAAGACAGCCTTCTTGAACAGCTCACCCAGTTGGGCCTGCAGATAACTGCAGCCCCAGGTGACATCTACTGCACTGTATATGAGTCCCTAAGCTAGAACTGCTTAGCAGAGCCCTTCCCAAATACCTGACCACAAAATCTCGTGTGTATTTTAAGTTGCAATTGTTTTGGAGTAGTTTGTTATTCAGCAATGGTAGCTGGAACAGTCCTCAACATTTCAAGGGATGATTTCTAATTAAAGCTTGTTGGAATGAAGCACACACAACTTGAAGAAGAAGATTGTACAGAGAAAGTTAAATGTAATTGTATTTTATAGGAGAAAAGTTTGGGGTCTTGTATACTTTTCTCCAAGCATATTCTTCATCAAAGATACATAGGCATGCCAGCTATATTTCCTGTGTTCAGTTCATCTCCCCTGTTCTCTCTGATCTTCTTATGAAATGTTGAGTTTCCTATCCTACAGTACTCCTTATCCATTTTGATCAATATATACTGACCTCCATTCAAAGCACCCTTCCTTCTATCTGAACTGGCATCATTGGTCTCCAGAAAACAAAAATAAGGGAAGGAAGAAGGTGAAAGTGCTAGAAGGGTAGTTGAAGGATTTGGATGATACTCAAGAATGTCTCAGTTTTCATTTTAAGGAACTATCAAAAAACCCTGTTATCCATTTCATATTATCTAGCACATTTTTATAACAAATATCTACATATAAATATTACTGTGGGTTTCCTAAATGTATAATTTATTTTTTTGTATGTATCACTTTTTCTTTTTTCTTTTGTAAATTACTTCATAGTTAATTTACAATGTTGTGTTAGTTTCAGGTTTACAGTAAAGTGTTTCAGTTATACATATATATATATATATATATATATATATATATATATATTCTTTTTCAGATTTTTTTCCATTATAGGTTATTACAAGATACTGAATCTAATCCCCTGTGCTATACAGTAGGTCTTTGCTGTTTATCTATTTTATATATAGTAGTGTGTATATGTTAATCCCAAACTCCTAATTTATCTCCCCCCATACAATTTACTTTTTAAAATGTTTTATTTAGAATATTATTCATACATTAACCTAATCCCTATTTTCTTAGCCATAACTTTGAGTACCTTTACACGATTGTTGAATATGTAAGAATTTCTTTCTACAGATTTTTTGAAAACTTTTTAACTAATTGTCTTGGTATACGGTCTTGAGCTCAGGAAAATAATCGCATTAACCTTTGAGTCTGTTATTTTACTAGCTATAAGCTGTGAAGTAATCTGTGATTCAGCTTGCTTATACTGCTCTGCCCTTGTAGGGGGATGATCTAGCTGATGACAATCTGGCAGAATTAGTCCCACCCTGTGTGGGTGTTAGCTTGAATGGCTCTCGTCCCCATGGGGCAAAGAGTTCCTGTCACCTCAGCAAGCAAGGAGGGCAAGTCAGAGCCAGCTAACATCCGTCAGGAACTCCACAGCCAAAGACATGATCTGGAGGGAAGAAGAGTTCACTGTCAACTACACTAAACTGAAGGGGAAAGATAATGTAACTTAGGTCACCAACTTGGTCCCAACCATAAGGAGAAAACTGCTAGCTGTAAAATAGCACTAGTAATTTATCTTTTAATTGTGAAGCCACTTTAGCATATGTATGCTAATGTTAATTACTCTAGAAAGAGTGGTATGCATGTTGTTCTGATTTGGAACAATAGTGAAGTAAAATTTGCATTTATCTGTTGAATGCTTTAATGGAGTCTTCTAGCAGAAATGACTAGAGCCAGAGGCTCCAAATCTAACTCAGTCCCTCAATGATCTTACACTCCTCTCAATTTTTTTTTAACTGTAAAATGAAGAACCTTTAAGGACATTTCTAGGTATAAGATTCTGAGTCCTGAAAATCATCTTCATTTATTTAAAATATTTTTGAATTTATAAGGTTTTAACTTTTAATGTAAATAGCTGCTTTTTAGATTGGAGTCTTAATTACCCTTAATGTAACAGATTTGTGGGAAGAAGGAAAGTACTCTTATACAGCAAACATCTTTTGCAAAACAATGCTTCCATGAGTTCAGTGTAAGTGATTTGAAAGCATAAAGATTTAATTTCATGTAGGGGGAGGGGTTAATGTACAATTAAGCTTTTATCAAAACCCTTGAAATTGGAACAAGAAAGTGGGTATATTTGAGAAAAGCAAAATTAATGTTGGAGTCACCTGTTTTCAGGCAAATGCCCTTGTGATGCATGGTGTGAACATTACAAAATGCTTGGTGTTTATTTTTATAATTGGATTTGCCTTGCAATCAGAGTGGGTAACACTGTTTGATAAGGTATGGCTTAGAGCATAATAATGCTTAGGCTTAAGGCATCGTATAGACATTCTATAATGCTGCACTTTTAAATTTGGAAGAGTTAAAAGCAATTTATTTTAATAGTATCAACAACAGTGGATAAATAGATACATACATAGATAGATACATAGATCTGTTTGAAGGACAAGAGGTCCTCAGTGTTAGCAAAGACCCAGTGAATGAGGTACGGTAAGGAGGCCCTGCCCTGTAGGCGGGAGTATATTCACAAAGACTGGTCAGGTCTGAGTCACCATTTTTGGGTTGCTGGCAAGCAGATGAAGTCAGCCCAGCTTTGTGTTCTCCTGACTAGAGCAAGATCTAGGTCAAATCCAGGTTCTGCCCATGTGGAGAGGAAAACAGGCATGGGCAGGCCAAGTAGTGAGCAGAGGTCTAATGTGAGTTCAAGTCCATGACTCTCCAGAAAAGAGTAGGGCAATCTAGCTTAGAGTTGGGATGAAGAAAAGAAGCAATCAATTTCCTTGCCGGAATGTAAACAAATCATTCCTGAAGCTGCCAGGAACTTGGGGACACATTTTGATTTGTGCAGCAACCTCTGGATTTGCTGGTTTGGGCTGAGGTAGTTGGAAGATTCTTGGAAACTTTGTGGTAGGATCATCTAGGCCAGTGCTTTTCAAACATCAATGTGCACATGAATACTCGAGGATTTTGCTAAAATAAAGTTTTTGATTCAGTAGATGTGGGGTGGGTCTCAAGTGTTTGCATTTCTAACAAGCTCCTAGGTTGAAGCTGATGCTACATTTCTGGAGACCCCACTATGAGTAGCAAGGGGACCAGCCGTTCTGGCTGCATATTGTAGTGTTACCATGTGTAGGGATATCAGATTTGGAATATAAAAGTATAGGATACCCAGTGAAATTTGAATTTCAGATAAAAAACAAATAATTTTTTAGTATAATAAATATTATATTTATTTATTATAAATATATAATATTTATATATATTATATATAATATTTAAAACATATTTATTATAAAAACATATTCCTTGTTTATCTGAAATCCACAATTACCTGAGCACCCTCCATTTTATCTGGCAATCCAACCTGAAGAAAATTTTTAAATGTCCATGCCTGAGTTCCTGCCCCAGCTATTCTGGTTGAATTGGTCCAGGGGGCAGTCTGGGCAAGTGGATGTCACAAAACACCTTACGTGACTTTAACACGCAGCCACGGTAGAGAGTTACTGATAAAAAGTCACCCCCTTATTAATCAGGTGAGGACACTGAAACCTAGGGGATTGTATAATCTGGCCAGTGGTAGAATGGGGATGACAATTTAGGGTTTCAGGTACTCTTTGCCCTATACTCCCTCCATCTTGAGCTGAAAGCATGTTTCCTTCCTTGGGAGCTTAAATGGCACCCTCCCTTGTGAACTTTATTGGTTCCTAGATCCCTGAGGTTGGGGGTCATCTCTCCTCATCTAAGTCACTCCTCTTGACCCCACAGACCTCATCCTAGTGAAGTATTCAGAATGCATTTAGAGATCTGCCTATTATTAATCTTAATTCATGGATGCTTTAAAATTCATTTATTCTCACTCTTAACCTCACATCTGGTTGCTTTAAAAAACAATGTGTCTGGGTGTCTGGGTATCACCCCCAGAGATTCTGATTTAATTGGTCTGGGGTGCAGCCAAGGCACTGGGAGTTTTGGAAAGCTCCCTGAGGGATTCTAGTGTGCAGACGGGGATGAACAGGACTGCTCTATCAGACCCTTCAAATGCAGTGGACCAGGGGCCTGTGCTCTAAAGTTGTCTGTAAGTGGTGGGTCCAGCTGAGCCCATCACAGATGTGTATAAATCAGCAACTTCAAAGGCTGGAAACACTGAGCTTGACTGCGGGGTAAACCTGGAATGCCTCATATGTTATTCTTTCAAGACTTGTCAAAGCATCTGAATCTATTCTAATTAAGAAACACATCGTTTCCTTAGATTCCATCTTCTTAAAATACCTATATGAGCCTTGTATATATTTCCAATAGTCCTAGAATATCACGTTTCTGAGATGACATGCAGAGTAGATAGTTATTTAAAATAATAATAAAGAAAGAGATAGGAGGTGAGGAGCGGGAGAGAAAACCAGCATTTGGTTAATCTGAACTTTCTAACTAGCAGTTTCAAGGTGCTAGAAATACTTTCCCTAGCCCCAGTCCTTCCCTGTGATCTTATACTTTTTCCACTCATCAGAAGAAAGTGGACCAGGTTCCTGCTTTAAAAACAGCTGCATATCAGGCCTTTTGTGAGGAAGGCAGAGTTCTTAGGCAAAGTATGTTGGCAGGAACTAGGAAAATAAACAGTAAGACTTTGTACTTTCTTCCCGCTTTCTTCTTCAAGAATTGAAATGCACTCAGAGCAAGCCAGGGATGGATTGCTACTATTTAAGACAGACAGATGAGGGTCCTCAGAAGTCTCAAAATTGCAGAGTATTATTTTCCACACTTCTAAAGGTTATTCATGGTTTTTCTATAGGGAAACACAGTCTTTCCACCTGTCAGGGAGTGGTGAGTAATTAAAATAATAATTAGGCTTATTAATTAGCCTGATCCCATTGTATTAAACCCCATTACATCTCTAGAAGATTGACAAATTAGATTTAGATGACTAGATAATATGATTGGAGGTTCACCAACTTGTCCAAGCCAGACTTCCCAACTTCCATTTCAAAGGTTCTTCACAACTAAGACAGAGTACCACCCATGATTTTGTTGTATGGTTCTTGTTTTATTCTTTAAATCAGATAGACTTTGATTCACCTCCTTCTTCTCCACAGACGGAGAGATTTATTGACTCAGTACAAGGCAAGGCTAATCCCCCCATCAGTTTCAATGCACCTGAAAATCCTTAGAACTGTCCTGTAAACCTGGGAAGTATCTGTAGTAGTGTATTCAAGAGTGTTGTAATTTTCACCAAATTATAATATGTGCTTTGTAAGTCTAGAGAAAAAATCAGAAAGGAAAGATGTATTAGGTGGGCCATATGTATTAGGTGGGCCATCTCTTTTTAAGTTACTACTTGTCAGAAATATCTTTATGGAGATATTAATTTGTATTATGATCCCTTTTATTTTTCCTTTCCTCTCTTCCAATTCCTAAACACTCCTTTGTCTCACAGGAAGTTTATATGAGATGGTTAGAAACAGAAGTTATCTTTAGACTACCTGGGTTCTAAGCTCATGTTTTACACAAGACTTGAAGCCTCCCAGACAAGTGTCATGGATATGAGGTGACCAATAAAGAAGCTAAAACCAAAGAAAATTTTGCCCTGCGTTGCACCCAAGAGACTAGAACCCTAGCGTGGGTTGTGTCTCTCAGAATTTGCAAAACCTGAGTTTGGGCAAAACAACTTTCAGTGTTTGGACCCAATGGTTATCAAAGGATTTGCAGGCTTGGACAAGAAGTAGGGTTGTAAGATTTAGCAAATAAAAATATAGGACATTCAATTAAATTTGCATTTCTGGTAAATGTTGAATTGCTTTTTAGTATAAGTATGGCCATGCAATATTTGTGACACATTTATGCTAAAATTTATTCATTGTTTATCTGAAATTCAAAATTAGTTGGATGCCCTGAATTTTATCTGGCAAACCTAACAAAGTGGATTTCATTATTGATTATGATGGATTGACAGACAGATCCTGGCTTCCATTTTCCAGAGAGCAAACAAGTCTCCTTGATTCTTGGGTATTACTAGGTCAGAGGAAGGGCTCCCCTTTAATGGCTGAGATATATTTTCCATGAGCTGGACCAGATGAAATCTCAGAGTAAGATTTAATTATTTTAAAAGGTATTTCTTGCACATCAAAGTCTTTGATTGCAGATGCATACTCATTATAACCATAATCCCTGTCTATCATAGACATGCTTCCTAGGAGATCTGGACATTTGGTCACTTTCTTGTAGGAAGATGTGGAGGTGGAGGGAGAGAATCCTGAGGATTTGTTCTTATTTTTTCTGAATGTGACAAGGGGTCATTTGTCATGTTCTAAAAAGAGATTAGGACACTCCTGGTGCCATGTTTCTAAAATAGAAAATACCTGATATCACCAGAATGCCATTGGTGTCAATGGAAAGTGGACTTTATAATACTTCTCTTCAAAGAAATAAATGTTGGGTTTTGTCCAGCAAAGTGTATCATGTCATGTAAGTATACCACAAACACATTAAAATCAGGAAGACCAGGTTTTCATGAAAAACCAAACACTATAAAGATTCTCAGGGAAATGGCTTACCATGTCTACCCATATGTCTACCCACAAATGTCTACCCATATAGGGAAAAGAACTGGACACAAGAGGTTCATGAATATGGCCCACTAAACCAACCATGGCTCACACTGCCATTTGCAAGGCAGTGAGGGACCAATAATGGGTGAGTCCTTTGTTTGTTTCTGGGATGGAGCATGGCTGCTGGCTAATAGGTCGAGGATGAACCACAGCCTGGGACAGGAAGTGAAGAGGGATCCTTGTTCACCTCAACCTAAAGGTGAAATCGAGGCAGGTAGATTATAAGATTCCAAGAATCAGTTCAGGCTGGACAAGAGGATTAACATCCCATCATCTCTCAATGACACTATGACAAAGTCTTTCTTGTTTTATTTTATTATTTTTTAAAAATGAGCAACAGCCTTAAGATCCTGAGTTTAAAAGCCTGATCCCCGCCTGAGTCACTGGCACCACTCCTTAACTGCTCTCCTCTGCAGGTGTGCTGTGCGGCTGCTTCCACTCACACCCAACCCTATCCCCTCCCCACACCCCCCAACTCCCCATAACAATTGTAAAATTGAAGGAGATCCTCTCAGGGTGGTATAGCTTCAGGCATATGAATTCCTTCCAGGGCTCTGAGCTTGGAAGCAGTTTAAAGATAAAAAGTTTGAAGAGTGAATGAGTTCCCAAGAATAAACATGTTTCAAAGGAACTTGAATGAGGGATTTTGTTTTTGTGGGATATTTTTTTTTAATGACATTTGCTTACTTAATGTAATAACTCCTTGAAAATATTGCCTTGAATGATATAATTTATTTACATAATTCTGGATTGGAAAACCATGAGCAAATTCAAAGAAAACTTCTGGAAAGAAGAAAACTTGTTTTTGTGAGGATTTTAGAATGAAATATATGAGCTATGTATATATGTATATACTCTGATGTCAGTGCGTAAGGCCATATTTCTAGCATCCGACAGTGTTTACAAACAACTGATTGTTGAACTGGGAAGGGATGGTCTCCTTCCAGAGTGTTACTTTGGGTTCTTGAAATCTTACTTGAAGTGACCCTTAGGAATGGAGTCTACTTATTATTTGAAAGAAAGCATGTTTCATTCCAAAGTGTTAACGTCAAACGTACTAATTTTAAGTAGAGTAATTGAGGGACGATTTTTCTTTAATAAATAAATTCCATTTTTCCAAAAAAAAACCCAAAAATACATACACACACATATATTTCTTTCTAAAATCCTCACAGAAACAAGTTTTGTTTTTGTGTATGTGTATATTATATATGCACATACATATACATATCTGTATATATATACAGAAGTAGATATAGATTACATACATATATAGGTATAGAGAGATATAGATATATAGATATTTGAAAACGAGGACAAAAATTAATTTAGATCATAAGCCAATTTCTAGCCTGTTTTAATTTATGCCAAATTATTTCTATGGGATTCAAAAGAAGATGATGTTTTATAGATATTCCAATCCAAGTTCTGCTTTTTTAAGCATTTGCTACATTGACTGTTACAAAAAGAGGGAAGTCCTTTAAGTACTGAACATTCTAAACCTGAGTTAACCTACACCTAGATCCCAGGACAATTGTTCAATCATTTGAGGGATTTGTCTATTTATTGGACATAGAAAAGAAGATTTGATGAGAAAACTAGAAATTATCTGCTCCAGATCGATGTCAGAAAAGAATCATATAGTGATTTTGTTTTCTGTTTGATTTTGAGGAGACAACATTACCAAACCACTCCAGAAGACTCCAGAGTCACTAAGGTTTATCTACTGGGAGTATCTAAGTGTAGATTCCATTGGTAGCCTCCTGCTTCAATAATTTTTTCCAAAGTTTCATTTCCCATGTCAGAATTCTTACCTGGCTTCTGTCTACAATAAATATCACACAAAAAATATTAATAGTCGGTAACATTTCTGGTTCTGATACTGAAATAAGAATGTCAGAATAAAAGTAATGAAAGCAGATTAATAACTGAAGCAGTTTTTAAAAGTATCTTTTCTTATGTGAACCCAACCTGCCTAGAAATTCAATAAGATGAGAGTTTTATTCATGAAAAATTATCTACTGGATGTCGTTTTGGGGTTGGGAGAGTCAGAGAGAGTACAGAACTAGACTTTTCAAAAGACATCATAGATTTTCTTCTAAAGGCATCAAATAATAGATTCATATTACTGCTAAACTTCTGGCTCTCCTAGACTCATGTCCCAGCATGAGTAGCACACATGTCCCTGCTTAGCTAGAGCATCAAGGGGGAAATTCAAAGATAGAGTTGAGAAATGTGGAGGAAAAGAAGCACTAGATTTCCTGAGAGGTACATGAATTATAGAAAAAGATGAACTGGATCATTTTCAGGAGTACTCTTATAGGTGGTAAACTGCAAATCTTTTAATAATTTTATTGGGAACAAGCACTTTGAAGTCACATTTGACTAGTATCTTGTGTTTTTACAAAGGAGACCCTAAGGTGAGGCTGAGTCATTTGGCATACCCTGATTATTTGGGTCACATAGACATATTTTATAAGCCCACATGGAAGATGAGTTTTGTAAAAATAAGAGTTATAAATTTCCTCTCTGAATCTTCATGTCTTGTTGGTTCATGCCCAATAAGTGAAGCTGGAATGGTTTCTAAACTTGTTCAGATACAGGTCTACTACATAAATCCCTCAAAATATTACCAATAGTAATAGTAACTTACATTGTGGAGTGTTTTACAGCTTATAAAATGTTTTCTCAAATTATCATCTTTATAACGCATCACTTTATTTCTGCCCTGCAATATCTGGAAGGCTGTGCAAATATCATCCTTAACCAGAAAGCATACAGTCTATTTGGTTAACATATACTCACACTAACTTTGTTGCTTTTGAGTCCAAATAGAACCATCCTTGAATGGGTAGTGGTCTTCCTTTCTCTTGCTTTTACAGCCATCTCTTCAATCTCTGGCTCCACCTGGTGGAATATTGTGAGGTCATAACTATGGGCATCACTGTTCCTAAATCTACCTTATGGGACCAGTATTGTGATTTATGATCCTCCAAGGAAATAAAAGTATGTCTTTCAGAATCTGAAGATTGGATTACCTATTGTCCCCCCAAATTTTCTCTTGCTAATGTGACTGCCTCTTGGAGTGGAATATCTGTTTTGCAAAAAGACCCCTTTCCAGTAGGACTAAAAAAGAAATGACACACAAGGTTAAAAGAGAACCCTATCCTGCCAACAATAGCTTACACTGTTCTTTTGTATTTTTCACTTCACTCAAACACATAAGAACATCTCCCATGAAGCAGGGTGAGCTAAGGATGCTATAAAAGGAAAAACTGAGATTTATAGTATGAAAAACTGAAACTTCTGCTAACTGCATTTCCCCAAAACAAAAAAAATTATGGAGGCAGAGACAAGATCAAGAGGCAAGTGTTTTGATCCTACATGTAATGTTTATAACTTGTACATGACACTGCTTAAAATAAATTAGATCCTTCTTTTATTATGTTCCATAATATATATTTTACATATTTTTGAATATCTTAAATATTATACAATGAAAAAATGAAGAAAGTCTCCTCCAAAAAGATTAAAAAAGCAAAATCAAATGAAAGAATGGTATTAAAGTGAGTATCACTTTATCCCTCCACAGCCACATCTTCTCTTCATGGTTGGAGGAGAAGCTTGTCTTGTTCTGTTTCTTAACCACTGTGGATCTTCCCACACTTAGTTTATGGAAAAGAGTTTCCCTCATGAGGGAGCAGTGAGCAAATCTGGGAGGTGGGGAGACAGTGGTGAGAAGATAACTTGACCCAGACTTCCCCATCTTTTAGACCCCCCGATAGGCTGCCCCCTCTAGGACTAGGAGTATTAATTACCATATATTTGTAATAGACTATTTTAGAGCAGTTTTTGTTTCACAGAAATATTGAGTGGAAGGTTCAGAGATATCCCTTGGCACCCCCGTCCGCATATATCCACAGCCTCCCTCACTATCAGCATCCCACAGCACAGTGGCGCATTTGTTACAATGGATGAACCTACACTGACACATCAATATCACCCAAAGTTTAGAGTTTACCTTATGTTTTCTCTTGGTGTTGCACCTTCTTTGTGTTCTGACAAATGTATAGTAACATGTATCTACTATTATTGTATTATACAGAGTAGTTTCACTCCCCTAAAAATCCTCTGTGCTCTACCTATCCATCCCTCTCTACCCCCCAACCCCTGAAAACTATTAATATTTTTACTGTCTCCACAGCTTTGCCTTTTCCAGAATGTCATATAGTTGGACTTGTACAGTATGTAGGCTTTTCAGATTGGCTTCTTTCACATAGTAATATACATTTAAGTTTCCTCCATGTCTTTTTATGGCTTAATAATTCACTTCCTTTTAGTGCTAGATAATATTCCATGGTCTGGATGTACCCAAGTTTCTTTATACATTAAACTACTGAAGGACATCCTGGTTGCTTCCAAGTTTTGACAAATTATGAATAAAGCTGCTAAAAACATGCGTATGCAGATTTTTGTGTGAATATAAGTGTTCAACTAATTTGGGTATATACCATGGGGCACAATTGCTAGATCTTATGTAAAATTATGTTTAATTTTGTAAGAAACTACTGAACTGTTTTCCAAAGTGGCTGTACCATTTAACATTCTCACCAGCAATGAATGGGAGTTCCTGTTTCTCTACATCCTTGCCAGCATTTGGCAGTGTTAGTGTTTTGAATGTTGGCCATTCTAATAGGTGTATAGTGGTAGCTCATGGTTGTTTTACCAGGTGATTTTAAAAACAAACCTGCAAGGTGGAAGGCAGTCACATTTCAGGAGATACATGGCTTGTGTTGTGTTCTTTCCAAGTCTCCGTGCTAAGTAGAGGGCTTTCCTTTCTCCCTTGCTACTAACTATGCCTTAAGGGCCAAATCACTGATATCTTTGGGTTTCTCTCTTTCCCAGATTAAGAAGGAATGGGGATAGCTTTCCAACCCTGACTGTGGAATAGAATCACCTGGGAAGCTTTTAAAAAGTGTTGTTCCCCAGGTACCACAACAGATTACTTAAATCAAAATCTCTGGGGGTGAGGCTTTGGCATGGTATTTTATGTTTAAAAGCTTCCTATGAGATTCTAATATGCAGCTTTTACTGGCTTGAGGAACTGTAAGATCTCTTTTCATCCTTAAACTCTGCACCATCCATTCCGTATTTCACAGTCCCCTCCACACTCCCCTTTCCTACATTATATAACAACCACTTGCTAACTGGATCTTCATTCTCATATACCATAGTACAAGTCTTCCAATTTCAATTTTTTGTTTCTTTATGTGGCATCATGTTCTCTCCTGCCTTACTATTGAGGGAGTGGAGATGAGATCCATAGATCCCTTAAGATCACCTAAATATACTATTTATATCAAGAGATAAATCGTCATTTACTTAGAAAAGTTGTAATTCTGTTTGATTAAAAAAAAAGTCAGTGATATTAGTATTCCCTTACTTCTTATACACACAAAATAGGGTTGGACCAGGGTAAATTAATTACCACAGCAAAAGTTACCTTGTTACCCTTTATTTAACTCAGCTCTTTGGTACTGTTACAAATGTGTATGTGTCTGGCCAAGTTGAGTCCTCCACATTGCATGCCAATAATTTTTTTCTCCATGGACAACTTCCTTTCCCATGCCTTTGGAAATTATTTCAAAAAATTTACTTTTCTTGTCTTGGCCCCTAGACATACCTTATACTGCATTCTAGGCACATAACCTTGCAACTTTTTTTTTTTTTTTTAATAAGAAATTTGATTAAGTCTACCATTAACTTCTGACCTTACCACCCACTCACTTATCTGTTTCTGCATGTGTTTGTTCTTTTTTGCTATATCTATCTGTGGAAGAAAAGTTACTTTCTGCTTTGCATTTCTTATTATTCCTGTTATTGTCTCAATCATATGCCCTCTCACCTTTTCAGAGCCTTTGATTTCTTTTACTCATTGGTATCCAAATGTGGCTCAGAATAAATCTATGTCTTCATGTCTTACTAACTACTTCCACTTGGTTGTTCCACTGGCACTTCAAAAAAGAGTTCCAAAATGCCACCCCATTTTGCTTCGATTGTGATCTCAACAGGAGTAGTCATAAGAAATAAAGGTCCTTCATCAAGCAATACTTCTTGGCCATTGACTACATAAAATGTATATGTAAAGATGCATATGGCACAGTGCTTACCCCTGGAGCAGCTCACAGAACTCTTTGTTAATTGGGTAAATATGATATACGATATATAGTTATCCTACACGCACCCCAGTACACAGTCATCAAAAGAGTAAACAAGCAATGCAGTGTAAAGCACCTAACACATGGAAGGCATTCCATCCTGCTGCTTGTGGAAGAAGTGGACTTTGGGCTAAGCCTTAAGTCGTTAAACAAATTCCAGGTAGTTTTAGGAGTTGGCATTCCCAATAAGCAAACAGCAGTGAGTGAATATGGAACAGAGTTGTAGAAAGAAGTGTTTGAGGATAGTGAGCAGGTGTCTATGTTGGTGGGGAGTTCTTCCAGGTCTTAAGAATGACTCACTCATTTAATTTCCTATAAATTAATTCACAATGAGGTGTCAATGGCTCAATGATACATGGCCTAGGACATGAAAGGATTTTTCTAGATTAATGCTTCCATTCAAAGGGCTACATCTCTAATGGTAGTGTTTTCAAACCAGATGGTAGGATGATTTGGGAGTCGGAGAAACTTTTAGCATCATCACTCAAACCATATCACAAAAGATAATTTGGGCAAGTCCCACTGAAAGATGAGCTGATAAAATGTTGGTTTTGAAATTGCTTTTTTATTATTGTTATTATTATTTTTAGCTATTTGGAAATTGTCTTCCTTCTATGGGGAGGTGAATGAATTTTAAAGTAATATGGTAATTGTATGTGTGTATGTGTGCTTGTGAGTGTTACTGTGTTTATGCCCTGGGGCACCCTAGGTGAAGGGCTCCCTTGAAAAATTCGAAACAAATAAATGAAATGAGAGCTGACCTAAATTTTTGCCTCAAACTGGAACAGAGTTCAAACTTCTGAGGAGGATCAAAAGCTTGATTAACAGTTGTTTATTTGTTTTTAGAGGCTTTGCTTCCCTCCAACTCAAAAAAGTAAAAGTGATCAAACACTACACTCTGAGAGAGACTCTTGTCTCAATATTTCCAACTGGGTTGAAACCAGAAAGTACTTGTGAGGCAACTGGGAAACCCAAGTGACTTGCAGCCTAAGGTCCAAGATTCAAGGGGTTAGGAGGAGTTCAGCTGTGTTTCATGTTGGCATCCAAGGAAAACAGAGCAATAGTGTTGTGTTCAGTGGAACTGAGATCCTACAAGGGGAGAAAACATCCTTATGTCAAAGAGAAAAAGTACATGGCATTTGTGTTTCCCACCAATGTCTGGGGGAAAGTACATTTATTGATTGGTTGAAAAGCAAAAAACGACCCCTGGGATGTGTTGAGACCTGTGGGTTAAATTGAGGCAGCTGGCGTAAGGCACGAGCCACGAGGGAGAAGTCAGGGGACTTGGAAATGAGGCCCTCCTCTCACAGCTGTGTGACCTTGGGCATGCTGTGTAGCTCCTACAGAATTTGGTGTCTGAATCTGTAAAGTATTCACTTGTTCAGAAATACCAATGGCTTGTCCTTGTCTTGCAGGACACACTGAAATAGTACTTTCGATTTTTCTGAATTGGGTAAGAACCAATCATAACCTTGAGAACAGTAAAATTCAGGAGGGGGTCTTAAGACATACCAAAATCATTCTTTAAAAGAGATTAAGGGCTGTGAGAGTTTGGGGAAAGGAGGGGGTCATTTGGCTTAACTTCCATGCTTTGGAAGTCTTTATAAAAATAGGATTGAAAGTGGGTAGAGTTTTGGCATAGAGAAATTCATTGGGTGAAAGGCATTCCAAGCAGAGGCAACAACCATTAAAAAAAAGTTACCATGACAAGAAAAAGTAAGACTTGACATGGCAAATAACAAGTAGGCAAAAATGGGTGCATAAACTGGAGAAGCGTTAGGAGATAACTTCGGAAACATCACTGAAGCCAAAGGATGGATGTCATTGAATTCTAAGCTGCCAGTTTAGATTTTATTTTATATGGAACAGAAGGTGAGCCCATTCCATTAATTTAGGTGAGCAGTGGTACGGCCTCACCAGCACAATGGTTGTGCTTATATAGAAAGTAGATTGTGAGTCTCAGGGTTACGATGGAAGTAGGATCAAGAAGATCTGGCAACTGAATGTGGCCAACAGGTGGGCCAGAGGAGTCAGAGAGCTAAGGCTTCATACTTGAATGACTTGGGAGATGGTGCAGTTATCTTGCAGAAATTGGGATAGTAACAGGCTTGAGAGAGAAAATTGTGAGTCTGGTTAAGTTTGAGGTTAGAAAGACGTCTGGGTGAAGACGGGATTGTGAAACATAAGATCAAGAGCTAATGATGGCTTGAGACAAAGATGCAGAGTCATTTGCATTGACATCACAGTAGTTGAAATCATGAAAGTATTGGATATTGATAACCATTATTAAATATATTACCCTGAGTCTGATACCAGCTGTACAGATATTTTTCCTGGGCTTTGTTGATAAGTTTCCAGTGGAAGTGTGGCTCTTGACAACTGGACTTTGTCCCTGGAACTTAGACCCTTCTCTACTGAGCTGAATTTCAACACATACATGAGTTCTTCAAGTCTAATCCAGCTTCTGCCATTCACTGCCTGTTTTGATCTTCCTGGTTTTCATCATGACTCCAATTCATTAAATCCTTGACCTATAGCTCCCATGTTGATAAGAGTTAGAAATGCCTATCAAAATATTTTCCAAAGAAAAATGGATGCGTCAGGCTTTTGTTTGCATCTTTAGATTTCTGATTTTAACTCTTCAAATAAAACCTGTGTCTTCAGGATCTGGATGTATCATTTTAATACTTTCCATAAGCAATATGCATTTTAATAATGTTGCATTTCCAAAGAACATTCCAGGAAAATGTCAGTGCCAAGAAAACATAAGATATTCCTTCCCTGTACATATCACATTTTTTCCTTTTACATTCTTCTTGAAGGCCTCATATAGATCATATAGATATTTAATAGTCAGAGACATATGAAGAAATAAGATGATACAATTATATGAGGTAGATGACCTGCCTTGAGGTCAGGCTTTAAAACTTTGTAGTTTTGTGACTTTTGATAAATGATGCCAGATTTCAGAGTTGCACCTCAGTAGTGTGAGAATACAATGAGGTATAGGACCATTCTCTGAAAGCTATAAGTAACTAAGAAATATAACATTTGATAAAGGCAGAATAAAGACAAATTATTCACCATAATCCAGAATATTAGAAGTAGCACTTACATAGTAATTTTACATTTATTTGTATTATTATCATTATTTGATTAATGCTTATAATCAGTATCAGATTGCTAGTTACATGATGAAGAGTCTAAGCCATCTTTTGCTCATCATCATAACCCCAATAGCTCGTATTGCAAGTGCCATATAGATAGATGCTAAGTAAAAACTTTTGAATGAATAATTGAATACTTTGTAACTTAAATTTAGTCATTTTAGTGTAATAAAATAAACAATTTAAATTATGAAAACCATTTCCCTTCTAAAATTCAATATAGAGGATGGTACAAATTGCTACAAGAGGAATTTGGATAAAATGTATGGATGAAAAATCTATGGCAGCAAAATGAAGAATTTTTGAAATGAGAGATGATTGAAAAAACTTTGAGGCCTTAGCCCTGTTTTCCTCTGATTCTGTAGCTAGAATAAACCACCACTGAATTGATCTCTTACTAAATAGTCTTTCTTGTGTCATAATGTTATGTTCCCTTTGTTTTGTTCTTTGTATGCTACTATGCAAAACATATGTTCTTCGAAGAGCAAGTAACACTCACATTTCATCCTCTTTCCTGTTACTCCTTGAAGTTTTATCTTCATCTACATAATTTTATTGAATTTGCTCTCAAAGAGTTCCCTGACAGCTTTATAGAACATTTCCCTTGCCTGTGCTGATAACCTCTCCTTTCTTGAATCTCACTTCCTTTGGCTTCTATAATGAATATATTTTTAAAATTTTCCTCCCTTTTTAAACTTTCTTTGTCACCATGTTTTTTTACCTTATCTCCAACAACCTCAAATAGAGGGACTCCAAGAACGTCTTCAATCTCTTCTAGTTTTTCTACACAGTCTTCCTTCACCTGAATAGAGCAAGTTTCAGTAGCCACTTGGACATCTTGACATGGGTATATTCATAATATCCCAACTACCTTGGACTATAAATCACCATTCAGCACTCAAACGTGACTCTTTCTCTTCCCCTCTTTTTCCTTCTTCACCCCATATTCAATAAGAGTATTGCAAGTCTTACTTCTCAGTACCCATTATGTGACTACCATTTTTCTGCCCCAACTCTCACAGCCCTTGTTCCACTGGGCTTTATTATAATAATAGTGTCCTATTACCTTACCTCTGTTTCATGGGATATACTTCTGCCAAAATGATTAATCTAATATTTAGATCTGCATATGCCTCTCCTCTCCCTACTCAGTCTCTAAAGTGAAAAGTCCCACCATATATGATTTTTTAAAATAAGCTTCCAAACTGTTTTTCAAATCTCCTTTATTTTTACTTTGTAAATTATATAATATGTAATAATTATTATAGCACATATACCATGCACTTCACCCATTCAGAGTGTACTATTCAATGGTTTTTAGTATGTTCACAGCGTTGCAACCTACACCACAATCAATTTTAGAACATGTTCATCACTTTCAAAAAGAAATGCCATATCCTTTAGCAGTCACCCCATCAATGTCCCCTATCCACCCCCAATCCATAGGGGACCTATGTTTACTATCTACTTCTTGTCTCCATAGATTTTCCTATTATGGAAAATATTTTCCTATTTCATAAAGATAAAATCATTTGTATGTGGTCTTCTTTCACTTAGCATAATGTTTTTAAGGTTCATCCATGTTGTAGCATGTATAAGTATTTCATTCCTTTCTATTGTAAAACAATATTCCATTGTATGGATAGACCATTTTTATTTATCTATTTATCAGTTGCTAGTCTCCTTTTGCACTATTTTTTCTTCTTGTTATATATTGTACTCTTATGTTTACAATCTTAAATTCCCTTTTCTCAGCTTCTTAGACTTGCATGTACCCGCTTTGTTTTAGAGTTGTTTACATTTCTTAATTTCCAGTAGATTTTAAGACAATTCTTTACTCTTCCTTAGTTGTTCTATTCCTAGAATTATTTTTTTTTTCCCATGGAAACTCAATTCCATTCAGTGGAAATGTATTAGGTCTACTGTTTTCAGTATTTTGAAACTTAGGAATGTTATGAATATAGTAAGTATATTACTATGTGTGTGTGTGTGGGATAGTAACTATATTACTGTGTGGGTGTGGGTGTGTATAAAATATAACTGTAAACTATACTATATTGTATATATAACCATGTGTATATATTATACTGTAGGTTAACTATATTGTATGGTAACTACATACTATACTATAGTACAGTTTATGCAAAAATAAACACAATCTATATCTATATGTATATATATAATATACATATATACATATATTATATATGTGTGTGTGTGTGTATATATATATATATATATATATATATATATATATATGTATATGGTATCCATGATGTCAAGATGTTTAAGACTACGATCAGCTACCACATGGTCATTATGCTTATATAATTGATTTGATGCCCTTTATATATGGAATAATATTATTCTTGGCATAAATAAATCCTTGATGACAGATTATCTGTATCAGTTATTTGGAATTCCTGTGCACAAATGTTTGTCTGTTCTCTCTATTTATTTACTTAGATCAGTGTACATGCATGGATACTCATATTTTGGATTATCACTCAATACTTTGTTTTATTTATTTATTTATTTAGCTCAAATTTTTCCAATGTTGGCTGTTGAGGACTCTTTCAGATGGTGCCTGTGCCCTTTTGGCAATTCCCATCTTTGTTTTCTTTGTTTTTTGTTGTTGTTTGATTGTTTGTTTTAGCACTTCCTTATTTTCTGGCACCACAAGATGCTCCAGGCTCATTTTGTATATTCCTTGCCCATGTCATACAATCAGCCATTTCTCCAAGGAGACCTCGGTTCCTCTTGTTGGAGAAAAGCATTGGAAACTAACATCTGGGTGCTGGATGTGCTTGTTGCTTCTGAGGTGTGACTGTTTCTAGGTTCTCTCAGTTGACAATGCAAGAAAATATATGTGTATATATGAACCCATGTATACACACACACACACATATAAACATTTATATGCATAACCATTTGTATCTATATTAAGCTAAACATGAGTTCATACATGTCAAAAGAAATCAGTAGTGATAGATGAAGGGTTTGTACCAGGTTCCTAGAATTGTCTAGAAATGAGCAGGTTACAAGTACTGCTCTAAATGTTAACACCTGTTGCATTTATATTACTTCCCTTTGCTATCATGTCAGTGAAACTTCAGAAGTACTTTCTTTGCAACTTGTATAACATTTTCCATTTTTCAGGTTTTACTTACCAGGCTTGTGTGCCAATTCAAATAATGTTTGTCATCCCTATTATCATTGACTTTGCTTTTGGAGCAAACTGAATAAAACAATGAAATGGAAACTGACAGAAAAGAAGAAAAAAAGAGACAAAGATGTCTCCAACTTGAACTCAGTACCACATGGCTCATTCTAGGCTCCCCTTCACCTTGTATGTGTGTAACCTCCCACCCCAATGGTGACAAACCTGGTTCCCACCACCGTCTTCCATGAATTTACTAAATTGTTTGATTCCTGTATACCCATATAGGGGTTTCAAAAATTTTAACGCATACCCTCATGAGAAACAACTTTACCAACTAGTGTTTGATGTTCTCATATATCTCTGTTCCACTAATTGAGTTGGAGTGGCAACCCAAAATAAAAGCTAGTCTTAGGCATTTTATAATCTAGAACAGCAGTCCCCAATCTTTTTGGCACCAGGGACCAGTTTCGTGGAAGACAATTTTCCACAGACTGGCCCGGGTGGGGGATGGTTTCAGGATGATTCAAGCACATTACATTTATAGTGCACTTTATCTCTATTATTATTACATTGTAATATATAATGAAATAATTATACAACTCATCATAATGCAGAATCAGTGGGAGCCCTGAGCTTGTTTTCACCACCACTCACTGATAGGGTTTTGATATAAGTCTGCAAGCAATTGACTTATTATGGTCTCTGTGCAGTTAAACCTCTCTGCTAATGATAATCTGTATTTGCAGTCGCTCCCCAGCGCTAGCATCACTGCCTCAGCTCCACCTCAGATCATCAGGCATTAGATTCTCATAAGGAGCATGCAATGTAGATCCCTTGCATGCGGAGTTCACAGTAGGGATCGCGCTCCTATGAGACTCTAATGCTGCCGTTGATCTTACAGGAGGTGGAGCTCAGGCGGTAATGTGAGCGATGGGGAGCAGCTGTAAATATAGATGAAGCTTCACTCACTTGCCTGCCACTCACCTCCTGCTTTGCGGCCTGGTTCCTAACAGGCCATGGACCAGTACCAGTCCGTGGCCCGGGAGTTGGGGACCCCTGATCTAGAAGAAAAAGTCCTCCAAGAAAGTCTAAGCTGTAACATATACTGGCCTAGTTTTTTAAATGGGAAAAAATAAGATGCAATTCACAAAAGTATAAAGGATATAAAAAGCATCAGAGGTAGGCAAGACCCTGGAAACAATGGAACATTTTCTAACTTAGTGCAGTGCCAGCAACTGACAGTAGATGTGCAAGACCCATTTTGTTAAGTCACTCATGGATTTAGAGTGTTCTCTCACTTTAATCTGAAATTAATTAATTAGTGCTTCCTCCTAATCTGACAGAGGACCACCAAGTAGAATTCCACGTCTTTACAAAACCAGAAGTGTTCAACAAGCCCAGGGGGTCCAAGCTTAGGTTCACTTCTTCTTTAGGAGAGTTTTACAGGTGTGACATTAGGCTAGGGGCTGGAGGACCAGAGAGAATGGGGAAACCAGCCACAGCACTGAGAGGGGCTTACCTAAAATTCCTATGGTCTAGGAGCTATTTTTGATGGATCTTCCCAGGAAAGGCACCTGTTGAAAATAACTGGCTACTTTTTTTTTAGCAAATGACATCCCATTCATATTTTCTTTTAAAAGTCTATCACTTCTGCTAAGGAGGAAACCGAAACTGCCCATTTCAGGATACATCATTATTTTTCATTTCTCCCAGTCCCCTTATTGTGTTTCTTCTTCATGTTCGAATACATCTGGCCTATAGCACAGTTTCTTGTTTATACTGTTGTTCACCTTTCTTTGCACAATTCGTGCTAGGTCTCATTAGTAGGATGTTAATCATATAATAGGTGATCCACTAATATCCACTAATATTGAGTGGGAAGCACAATAACTTCATAAGAAAGAGTAATTCAACTTTATAGTTTTTACTCACAGATATCTCTCATGAAAGGGAAAAACTTCCTTGAGTTTATTTAGATAAGTAGCTTTTTGTCATGAACATTCATACTCCTAAAAGCAAGTTTTTAAGAGTTAGTCCAAAGAATGATATTGTCCTTTGAGTCTCTGAAAGCTGAGTTACTCATGTTTCCTGCAAGATTTCTTTTTAATATCATAGGATTCTTCCTCATGTTTTGGAACTGGTTATATTGTTTAGAAGTCCTCATTGTCAAATAATGGCCCAGCTGCATCAGAACTGACTTGAGGAGATTAAAAAAAATACAGGTTCCAGAGTCATACCCCCAGGGTTTTGGATGCAGCAGGTTTGAGGTAAGCCTTGGAAATCTGTCACTTTAAAAGAGTCTCCCAAGTGTTTCTGATGGGAAGTTGGATCACATCCTGCCTTTTATTCTGCAATAGGTGGTTAGAAACTCTCAAGGCGCTATCCTTCCATTAGCAAGAGGTGTTAGTCCTGAATCAAGTCGTTCTCCACATGTGAGTTACACCAGGAGACTGTTCATCTCAGACCTCCTCCAGAGATTGTGTTTGGTTTGCCTTTCTCACTGGTAGTAGCACCAGGCTGTAGGGATGAGCAGAATGGCTGAAATGAAAAATTTGTATTTGGAAACCATAAAAGAGAAAGCCAGTTTCAACACAGATGAGTGATAAGCTTTCCATAGCATAGATTTATCAGGACTTCTCCATCTGTTAACAAAACTGCCTGGTGAATTCTTAATGGCAAATAACTCTAGGTTTTCCAGCATTTTGGGAAGGTGGTTTATAGCCCCTTACATTCTACCTGTGTGCCTTGTAAAGTACAATCCAGTGTTTAAGACTCACCCTACTCTGACAAGCTCTGAGCCTCAAGGAACAGCGCCATCTGCTGATAACCTGGGACATAGCTTACATGGAAATAGGGTGAGTTGAGTATTTAGAAAAGAAGTACATGTTAATTATTTATTTCCTGGCTTTCTTACCACTGCTGCTATAACACTCTACTCCCAAGCGCCAGGCGCTCTTAAGGGTGAACACTTCTCTTTGAGTGCCTTGCCATTCACTAAGGCATATTTTAACATATTTTTAGCCTTAGATAGACAACTCTGCCTATAGGTGCTCATTCATGATCCAGGGAAGCTCAGCACTTGGAGTACCAAGAACCAGAGCCAAGGCGGAACCAAGGACAAGGCGTGGCCCTTTGGCCCAAGGCAGCTTTGATGGTTTATGGAGAATGTCCTGGAGTCTGACTACAAGAGGCTATGGGGAATTTCATTTCCTGAACAGTTTTTCTTTAGGGCCCAACAACAGCAATGCACAGTTTGAAGTTACCATATTTGCCATTTCCTGTCTGAGAGGGCAAAGTAGATCCCAGGGAAGCCCAATTTTGGTTAGGTTAAGTCCTTTAAGAAATGAGGTGCTATTTTTCCCCTTGGTAGTTTATTTGTGTTTGTTTTAATGTTAGAGCCCATCCCTTATAATATCTTCCCCAGGACCAGGAAAGGGAAATGTTGAAAAGAAAAACTGTGTGTGTGTGTGCGCGCGTGTGTGTGCATGTGTGTGTGTTCTAACCAGGCCTTTGAAAGATAAACATTTGATGTAGGGAGATGTTGAAAGTAAGAAAGTCATAAGTAGGTTTCATTCAATTTTTCTAAAAATATTTGGCTTTCAAAATCAAACCCACTTAAAGTTTTCCTCCTTGTATTTTCTTAGTCATTTTGACATATTGTAGGGGGTTTCACTGTGTGATAATAATGTTATTTTTATACAGGTTTTAATAGTGAAAATAAAATCAGTAGACCCCACTGCCCTCCACACAGCTGAAAGTGCATTTCTCTGCCCAGTTCTTCCCACACTCATGAAAAAATACCAAATTTAAAATTAAAGTTCAGCACTTAAGCTCTTGTGAGGTCCTGTAATATTTGATCACCATGAAAAAAATCTATAGTATATATTACAAATAAGAGTGGGAATAAGTGCAGATGGAACTAATTAGAATTTTCCAGTTTGATTTTACCATTTGCAAAATAAAACTTTATTTTTGAACTGTGTTTATTTTTTCTGTATCCAAAAAGTGTATAATCCAATTTTCACTGCTTCAAGGACAGAAGTGGCATAAACACACTCACATGAAAACTCATTTTCTAAATTAGCACAATATGGGGCTATTTAATTCCAGGTGCTTCAACTTAAAACTTTGCTAGTTTAAGTAAATCAAATTCGATATTATTATAACAATGATTATTAATAATAGTAAAATGTATTGAGAATACTGTTAGGCAATGTTTCTGGGACTCTTTGTGCAATAATTCATTTAATCCTTACAACAACATTGTGAGTTAGATTCTATTACTCTTTCAATGAGGACATCGAGAGGTTAAGTACCTTGCCAAGGGGTGCATATGTCTGGTAAATGGTGGAGCTGATAGAGATACAGATACAGATACAGGTATATAGAGTTAAGGCTGGGACTAGAGCCCCCTGTATGTCCTGAGGATGCTTCCTTAAATTTTTTACTCTGAGGTGCCTCACCCATATCATCCTAGTCCTGGTCTTGCGATATCTATCAATTTCTCTATCTATCTATCATCTATCTATAGATCCATATTGACAGATATAGATAGATACATATATACGTGTGTGTGTTTAGAGATAGAGAAAATGAATGAATAGATATGGAGAGGGAGAATAAGGTGAAAAATATTAATTTGCTGTTTTCTTTTGACTTTCTGTATGTGACCTTCTCCTTGACCAGCCTTCCTGATTACTCATTTCCTGGGGGCTGGTGATCAGATCTGCCTTGCTCTCCAAGAACTTTCAGTTTCATAAGCTAAGTCATACACATGCATGCACACATATACCAATGGTTTTAAAATGTTCAGTGCTAGAAAATATTCCCTTTAATAGTTGAGAATTGGAGCAAGTTCTTCCACACTGGGGTGTGGAGAAAAGAGGAAAGGCTCTGGTAGAAGAGATAGCATTGTGGACACTCAGGCAGATGGAAATGGGAAGAGAGCATTTCACCAAGGTGAGCTGTCAGTGTGGGGAGCGGGGGAGGGACGTGTGAAATACTGGAACCCTTTTCAATGTTTTCTCCCTCTTCTCACTTTTACCTACCAGGTAAATTTAAGTTTAAAAATGTGTTTTAATTAACCTAGTTATCATTTAACATATAATCAAGATAATAATTTGTTTTACATTCTCGATTTTGTACTGCCTTTGAAATCTAGCACATATTCTTCACTCACAGCACATCTCAGTTCAAAAGAACCACATGTCAAGTGCTCAGGATCTCCCTTTGGTTCTCAGCAGCTGGATTGGATGACCCTAATTTAGACAACAGTGAGAAAGCGTAGGTGGAGAAGTGAGAGCGGAGGTCAAGTTCTGAAGACTTAAGAGAGACTGGATGGCAACGATGTAGGAGCAGAGAATGTGAGCTTCTCTTTTCAGACACTTAAAGGACAAAGAATTGAGACTACTTTTTATTTTTTTGTTTCTATTTTATTTTTTAATCAAAGTATAGTTAATTTAGTTTCAAGTGTACAGCAAATTGATTCGTTATACATACAAATATATATGTATACTTTTTCAGATTATTTTCCATTATAGGTTATTACAAGATATTGAGTACAGTTCACTGTGCTATAAACTAGGTCCTTGTTGTTTATCTATTTTATATATAATACTGGGTATATGTTAATCCCAAACTTCTAATTTATCTCCTCCACCCATTCTCTTTTTTGGTAACCATAAAAGTTTGCTTCCTATGTCCGTGAGTCTATTTCTTTTTCTTTTTTTTTGTAACGTCTTTATTGGAGTATAATTGCGTTACCACGGTGTGTTAGTTTCTGCTTTATAACAAAGTAAATCAGCTATACATATACATATACCCCCATATGTCCTCCCTCTTGTGTCTCCGTCCCACCCTCCCTATCCCACCCCTCTAGGTGATCACAAAGCACCGAGCTGATCTCCCTGTGCTACGTGGCTGCTTCCCACTAGCTATCTATTTTACATTTCGTACTGTATATATATCCATGCCATCCTCTCACTTTGTCCCAGCTTACCCTTCCCCCTCCCCATGTCCTCAAGTCCATTCCCTACATCTGCGTCTTTATTCCTGTCCTGCCCCTAGGTTCTTCAGAACCATTTTTTTTAGATCTCATATATATGTGTTAGCATAAGGTCTTTGTTTTTCTCTTTCTGACTTACTTCACTCTGTATGACAGTCTCTAGGTCCAACCACCTCACTACAAACAACTCAATTTCGTTTCTTTTTATGGCCGAGTAATATTCCATTGTATATATGTGCCACATCTTCTTTATCCATTCATCTGTCGATGGACACTTAGGTTGCTTCCATGTCCTGGTTATTGTAAATAGAGCTGCTATGGACATAGTGGTACATGCCTCTTTTTGAATTATGGTTTTCTCAGGGTATATGCCCAGTAGTGGGATTGCTGGGTCGTATGGTAGTTCTATTTTTAGTTTTTTAAGGAACCTCCATACTGTTCTCCATAGTGGCTGTACCAATTTACATTCCCACCAACAGTGCAAGAGTGTTCCCTTTTCTCCACACCCTCTCCAGCATTTATTGTTAGTAGATTTTTTGATGATGGCCATTTTGACTGATGTGAGGTGATACCTCATTGTAGTTTTGATTTTACATTTCTTTAATGATTAGTGATGTTGAGTATCCTTTCATGTGTTTTTTGGCAATCTGTATATCTTCTTCTGAGAAATGTCTATTTAGGTCTTCTGCCCATTTTTGGATTGAGTTGTTTGTTTTTTTGATGTTGAGCTGCATGAGCTGCTTGTAAATTTTGGAGATTAATCCTTTGTCAGTTGCTTCATTTGCAAATATTTTCTCCCATTCTGAGGGTTGTTTTGGTCTTGTTTATGGTTTCCTTTGCTGTGCAGAAGCTTTTTAACATTCATTAGGTCCAGTTTGTTTATTTTTGTTTTTATTTCCATTTCTCTAGGAGGTGGTTCAAAAAGGATCTTGCTGTGATTTATGTCATAGAGTGTTCTGCCTATGTTTTCCTCTAAGAGTTTTATAGTGCCTGGCCTTACATTTAGGTCTTTAATCCATTTTGAGTTTATTTTTGTTTATGGTGTTAGGGAGTCTACTTCTGTTTTGTAAATAAGTGCATTAGTATCATTTTTTTAGATTCCACAAAGAAGTGATATCATATGATATCATAGACTAGTTTTTAAGTACTTGTCTTAAGATAACTGAGGTAAGGTTCATGGAAAGGGTCAACACATGGAGAATGAAAACCTAAAGACATGAGGGAGAAGTTGTGAGACAAGCATTCTCCACCGAGGGTGAGACCTAGAGGGTCTGGGACCACCACCGTGAGTGTTTTTGTTCTGCATTTTGCTCTTGTCTTCAACAGGCCTACTTCCCTCACAAGTTAACTAAATGCCTTCCTGGAGGCATTAGGGTTTGCCCCTCTTAAGGGCCCGGGTGACAAGTTTAACTTGACAAATGAGAGATTCTTTTTTGTGAGAAGAGAAGATGATTGGTTGTGAGTATGTCGGTTTTATTCTGAAAACCCAGAATTTGAGTAGATTATCTCCTGTTTCCATAGTCTTAGATTCACCCATCATCCATTCATCTACTCATGCTTGAACAATATAAAATATTTTTTGAATTCTTACTAATTTTTTCCTCAAAAACTTCTGGTAAATGCAGTAATTCTTTCCTTCTTTCATTCACAACCTTAAATGAGCCCCCTCACTCCCTTTCTTTTGTCTCTTTTTCCATGAATAAGACCAACTTAAGGCAAATTTTAAAAATGATGAAATTGATTTTTGGCATCTTTCCATCTTGCTTTATGCACCCTCTGTTTTCTAGTGCGAACTTATCCTTTTTGACCTTGCCCCAAGATCCATGTCATCTGAACACAGTGGTTCACCACCACTGTCAACACTGTCACCATCTTTCATACCAACACCACCATCAACAACAACAATTAAACTCTTCTGGTTCTACTGGAAACTCCACTACTTATTAGGAGAAAAAACAGAGGAAGTAAATGTAAATGTATCAATGATTTTTATGCCTTTAACTTTTCCAGAAGCACTGGTATTCTAAAAAGAGAATGGTCATTAACACACACGGATCTCTATTTGTTGAACAACAGAGTGAATGACAATATCTTTTTCTCCAGCATTTATATATTTTCAGGTATGTGCCAAGTTGAATGAATCTTAGAGTAAACATCTGTGTACCTACCACCTAGATACTACTGGTATCGTTTTGTTATATTGCTTTCTTGTGTATCTATGCATTTGTCTATCTCTCTATTCTTCAATTAATCCATATTATTTGCCTGTGCATTTCAAAGTAAATTGCTTTATGCAGACATCAAGATACATTCCCCTAAACACTTTAGCAAGCATATCATTAACTAGATTTCAACATATGTTTTCAGATAAAATTTACATGCAATGCAATGCAATGGAATCATAAATGTATTTTGTTACTTAATTTTGATAAATGCAAACAACCATGTAGCTCAAGTCTCTGTCCAGATTGAGAACATTACCACCATCCTGGGAAGTTCTCTAAGAGCAATCATTCTCCTGATTTTTTTTCCACCATAGATT
Organism: Eschrichtius robustus; assembly: GCF_028021215.1. Lineage (NCBI taxonomy): Eukaryota > Metazoa > Chordata > Mammalia > Artiodactyla > Eschrichtiidae > Eschrichtius > Eschrichtius robustus. The sequence goes on from NC_090839.1 coordinate 36,283,768, forward strand.
TATTCTAGAATTTCGTATAAATGAGGCTTCTTTCATTCAACATGTGATTTTTGAGATTCAGACAATATCATGTATTTTAGACAGAGGTGCTCCCATCTCTGCCCCTGCTCCTGCCCTCCTGGAGGAGCTCACACCCCCTCCTCTCACCTCTCCTTGCTCCTCACCCCACCTCCTGCTCAGTATCTGCTTTGGTTTTTACTAATAAATCACGTTTGTTGTAAAGTTCTAACTGTTGCTGTTGCTCTTATTTTGAATTCCTACAGGACTTGCTTAACATCAGAATGCTTACATATCAGAACAATTTTTCATATTATATCATTTAAGTAGTATTATTAGTTTTCTTTCTTGGATATCTCCATTTAGCATATATAAAGAAGACATGGAAAATGACTGGGAGAGAAAGGATCCATGTGATAAACTGTGACCTGATGATGTGACCTCATTGAGGCTGGGAGCATTAGGGGTCTGATGATGGTCTGGTTTCCTCATGAGCAGAGCTGCAGCATGCACCTTCCCCAAAACTAGATAAGCTATCACTTGTCTCTGGCCAGAATTGGCCAAGATCTTGAGGAAGGTGATGGATGCTGCCAAGCTCCTATGCAGAGATAAGAACTATGGCTAGGAACGACTCCTTCCTTGCTAAGAGATGGCATGTGTTAGGGATGGGTCAGGAGAGTGGATGACTGTCAACCCAGCATTGTATAATTCAAGGTCTGCCCTCAACAGCAAGTGATTACTTCTGACATCATAGACCAACCAATGTCTTCACGATGCTCTAACCCCCAATGCCTCCTGTTACATTGCATCAGGCAAGAAAAGCAAGTCTCTCCAGATTGAACAGGGGAAATTTGGGATAAGCACCTATTGAGAAACTTAAACTTTGATCTCAAGAAGTGAAAATAAAAAGGATCAGCAAGAATATTTCAGGAGCCTTAAACATGATCTTTTCTTGAGCATCTTGCTTCCCATTTAATTTAATTATCATAGTTCCAAGATTATGTTTTGCAAAAGGATTTAGGGACATATTTTAAATGTTATATGTGTATATATGTCTGTATATTTTCATTTTTTTCTTCTCGTAATTTGTTGGCATGAAATCAAAGATTATTATAAGATTGTCTTTCATTTAGGGTGAGAGCAGTTATCTTTGTTTTCTTTCTTGATCTCATCAGATCAGAGTGGGTTTTATTGGAGTGAAATCATAGCTTTATTAGTCATATCCTAATGCTAGGAATGACCATGCCCTTGTGAGTGACTACAATGAATGGAGATTAGGCTTAAAGCATAAATCTCAGACTTGTGGGTATTTTCTTCTCCATGTTTTTTTTTTTTTTAAATTATATCAGAAAGGAAAGATTTAACTCACTGGAGTTATTTTAAGAAAATCAATTTCCATAAAAACATTTAATTGCTCACTCATAAATTTATACTTCCCTTCTCCTCACTGCATAATTGGTTTCCAGGGTTCAGCTTAGCTCCCTGCTCCATGGTTTCATAAAACTTTTATTCCTGGTACTTTTCTGGTCAAGCCATTCTTCTGCTAAAAGACCTGGCAGCTCTTCATTGCCTGAAGGATAAAGTCCAAAATTCTTAGTGTGGCATTCAAGGCTTTTCAGAAGCTGGCCCCAAACTATTTTTCTAACTTTACTAACCCATGGGCATTCTTGCCCAGTTTCCTCCCATTTTCTTCCCAGTTCCTATAATTCTTGCATTCTTTTGTTGCTTCCCTATGTGCAAATAATTTTTTTTTTGTATAATTTTCTACCACCACAGTTAGATGAGTATGTGTCTATCCACTTATGTTACTGGCACCTCCTATGTCAGAAGATAATCTACAGTCTACTCACTGTTTTATAGGATTTTTAAAAATTGTAGTAAAATAAACATAACATAAAATTTACCATCTTAACCATTTTTAAGTGTACAGCTCAGTGCATTAAATGCATCCACATTGCATTAAATACATCCACATTGTTGTACAATCGTCGTCATCATGCATCTCAAGAATTTTGCATAATCCTAAACTGGAACTCTGTACCCATTAAACAATAACTCTCTATTCCCCCCTCCCTCCAGCCCCTGGTAGCCTCTATTGCACCTTCTGTCTCTATGAATTTGAATACTTTAGATACCTCATATAAAGGCAATCATACAATATTTTTGCCATTTGTGTCTGGCTTATTTCACTTAGTATAATGCCTTCAAGTTTCATCCATACTGTATCAGAATTTCCTTCCTTTTTAAGGTTCAGTAATATTCCATTGTATGTACATTATAGTACATTTTGTCTATCCATTCATTTGCTGATGGACATTAGGGTAGTTTCCACTTCAGGACTATCATGAATAATGCAGTGAATATTGGTGTACTGTTTGAGTCCCTATCAATTCTTTTGTGTATATATCCAGAAGTGGAATTGTTGGATCAAATGGTAGTTTTATGTTTAATTTGTTGAAGAACTGCCATACTGTTTCTACAGTGTCTCTACAATTTTACATTCTCATCAACAATGTACAAATGTTCCAATATTTCCACATCCATGGCAACCCTTGTTTTCTGGTTTTGTCTTTTGTTTTTTACAACAGCCATCCTAATGGGTATGAAATAGTATCTCATTATAGTTTTGACATGCATTTCCCTAATAATTAGTGATGTTGAGCATCTTTTCATGTGCTTATTGGTCTCCTTTGGAGAAATGTCTATTCAAGTCCTCTGACCATTTTTTCAGTTGGATTGTTTGCTTTTTTGTTGTTGAATTTTAAGAGTTTTCTATATCTTCTGGATATTAATCCCTCATGAGATATGTGATTTGCAAATATTTTCTCCCATTCTATGAGTTGCTTTTTTAATCTGTGGATAGTGTCCTTCAATGCAAAAAAAAAGTTGTTAATTTTGACAAAGTCCTATCTATTTTTCTGTTGTTTTTGCCTGTGTTTGGTGTCATATTCAAGAAATCATTGCCACATCCTTTGTCATGAAGATTTTCCTCTATGTTTTCTTCTAAAAGTTTTACAGGTCACTTTCCTTTAGGTCTTTGATCCATTTCGAGTTAATTTTTGTATATGGTATAAGGTAAGTGTCCCACTTCATTCTTTTGCATGTGGACATCCAGTTTTCCCAGCACCATTTGTTGAAAAGATGGTCCTTTCCCAATCAAATGGTCTGGGCACCCTTGTTGAAAATTATTTGATCATATATACAAGGGTTTATTTCTGCACTCTCAGTTCTATTCCATTGGTCTACATGTTTACCTTTACACAAGCATCATTGTTTTGATTACTGTAACTTTATAGCATATTTCAAAATCAATGAACAGCATGTCTTTCCATTTATTTATGTCTTCTTTAACTTTTCAGCAATGGTTTGTAGTTTTGTCTTTCATTTCCTTGGTAAGTAAATTCCCAAGTATTTTATTCTTTTTGATAATACTGTAAATTAATTGTTTTATTAATTTCCTTTTCAGATAGTTCATTATTAGTGTATAAAAATGCAATTGATTTGTTTGCTGGTTTTGTATCCTGCTACCCTGTTTAATTTGCATATTAATTCTAATTTTTTTGGTGGAATCTTTAAGGTTTTCCACATATAAGATCATGTCATCTGGGAACAGAAATCATTTTCCTTCTTCTTTTCCAATTTGGATGTCTTTTATTTCTTTTTCTTGTCTAAATTTTCTGGCTGGTACTTCTAGTACAGTGTTTTAACTAGAAGTGGTAAAAGTGGGTTTTTTTCTTTATGTTAGAGGAAAATCTTTCAGTCCTTCAACACTGAGTGTGATTTAGCTGTGAGTTTTCATATATGACCTTTATTATGTTGAGTTCATTTCTATTTCTGGTTTGTTAAATTTTTTTTTTAACATGAAAAGGTATTGAATTTTGTCAATTGCTTTTTCTGTATATATTGAGATTATCTTATGGCTTTTTCCTTCATTCTGTTAGTGTGATGAATTCCACTGATTTATTTGTATTTTGAATTACCTTACATCCTAGGAATAAATTCCACATAGTCATGGTGTATAATCACTTCTATATGCTGATGAATTCAGTGTTCTAGTATTTTGTTGAGGGTTTTTGCATCATTGTTTATAACATATTGTGTTTCTCTTCTTGTAATGTCTTTGTGTGGCTTTGGTATCAGAGTAATGCTGGCCTTATAGAATGAGTTAGGAAGTGTTCCCTCCTGTTAGACTTTTTAGAAGAGTTTAAGGAAGATTAGTGTCTGTCTTTACATAAATGTTTGGTAGAATTCACCAGTGAAGCCATCAGTTCCAGGGCTTTTCTTTGTTGAGAGGTTATTGATTACTGATTCAATTTCCTTACTAATTATGGCTCTATTCAGATTTTCTATTTCTTTGTGATTCAGTCTTGATATGTTTCTAGGACTTTGCGCATTTCATCTAGGTTACCCACGTCATTGGCGTACAATTTTTCATAGTACTCTTTTATACTCCTTTTCATTTCTGTAGATTTGGTAGTATTGTACCACTTTCATTTCTGATTTTAGTAGTTTGAGAGAGGACATTACACCTTCTAAAAATATTTGGCAACATAGGATATTGAAAAGGATAAGAAAAAAAAAAAGGGAGAATAAAAAACATTTGGCCCAGAAGGTTTGTCTGAGCTCAGACAAAAACTGTCATGGGCATCCCAAAGTCTATACACAGGTACATGTAACCAAACAGGTACCTTTGAACCCCAAAATTAGATGGATCAAAGGCCAGTGTTGTTCATGATCAGTGTGTCACTGTGGTCAGCTTTTATCACTGAAATACTGTGACCTGAATTGATGACTATTTTTTTTTAAACATCTTTATTGAAGTATAATTGCTTTACAATGGTGTGTTAGTTTCTGCTTTATAACAAAGTGAATCAGTTATGCATATACATATGTTCCCATATCTCTTCCCTCTTACATCTCCCTCCCTCCCACCCTCCCCATCCCATCCCTCTAGGTGGTCACAAAGCACCGAGCTGATCTCCCTGTGCTGTGCGACTGCTTCCCACTAGCTATCTATTTTACGTTTGGTAGTGTATATATGTGCATGACACTCTTTCACCCTGTCACATCTCACCCCTCCCCCTCCCCATATCCTCAAGTTCATTCTCTAGTAGGTCTGTGTCTTTATTCCCGTCTTGCTGCTAGGTTCCTCATGGCCTTTTTTTTTTTTTCCCCTTAGATTCCATATATATGTGTTAGCATACTGTATTTGTTTTTCTCTTTCTGACTTACTTCACTCTGTATGACAGACTCTAACTCCATCCACCTCATTACAAATACCTCCATTTCATTTCTTTTTATGGCTGAGTAATATTCCATTGTATATATGTGCCACATCTTCTTTATCCATTCATCCAATGATGGACACTTAGGTTGCTTCCATGTCCTGGCTATTGTAAATAGAGCTGCAATGAACATTTTGGTACATGACTCTTTTTGAACTATGGTTTTCTCAGGGTATATGCCCAGTAGTGGGATTGCTGGGTCGTATGGTAGTTCTATTTGTACTTTTTTAAGGAACCTCCATACTGTTCTCCATAGTGGCTGTATCAATTTACAATCCCACCAACAGTGCAAAAGGGTTCCTTTTCCTCCACACCCTCTCCAGCATTTATTGTTTCTAGATTTTTTGATGATGGCCATTCTGACCGGTGTGAGATGATATCTCATTGTAGTTTTGATTTGCATTTCTCTAATGATTAATGATGTTGAGCATTCTTTCATGTGTCTGTTGGCCATCTGTATATCTTCTTTAGAGAAATGTCTATTTAGGTCTTCTGCACATTTTTGGATTGTGTTGTTCGTTTTTTTGTTATTGGGCTGCATGAGCTGCTTGTAAATCTTGGAGATTAATCCTTTGTCAGTTGCTTCATTTGCAAATATTTTCTCCCTTTCTGAGGGTTGTCTTTTGGTCTTGTTTATGGTTTCCTTTGCTGTGCAAAAGCTTTTAAGTTTCATTAAGTCCCATTTGTTTATTTGTGTTTTTATTTCCATTTCTCTAGGAGCTGGGTCAAAAAGAATCTTGCTGTGATTTATGTCATAGAGTGTTCTGCCTACGTTTTCCTCTAAGAGTTTGATAGTGTCTGGCCTTACACTTAGGTCTTTAATCAATTTTGAGTTTATTTTTGTGCATGGTGTCAGGGAGTGTTCTAATTTCATACTTTTACATGTATCTGTCCAATTTTCCCAGCACCACTTATTGAAGAGGCTGTCTTTTCTCCACTGTATATGCTTGCCTCCTTTATCAAAGATAAGGTGACCATATGTGCATGGGTATATCTCTGGGCTTTCTATCCTGTTCCATTGATTTATATTTCTGTTTTTGTGCCAGTACCAAACTGTGTTGATTACTGTAGCTTTGTAATATAGTCTGAAGTCAGGGAGCCTGATTCCTCCAGCTCCATTTTTCGTTCTCAAGATTGCTTTGGCTATTCGGGGTCTTTTGTGTCTCCATGCAAATTGTGAAATTTTTTGTTCTAGTTCTGTGAAAAATGCCAGTGGTAGTTTGGTAGGGATTGCATTGAATCTGTAGATTGCTTTGGGTAGTAGAGTCATTTTCACAAGGTTGATTCTTCCAATCCAAGAACATGGTATATCTCTCCATCTATTTGTATCATCTTTAATTTCTTTCATCAGTGTCTTATAATTTTCTGCATACAAGTCTTTTGTCTCCTTAGGTAGGTTTATTCCTATATATTTTATTCTTTTTGTTGCAATGGTAAATGGGAGTGTTTACTTAATTTCACTTTCAGATTTTTCATCATTAGTGTATAGAAATGCAAGAGATTTCTGTGCATTAATTTTGTATCCTGCTACTTCACCAAATTCATTGATTAGCTCTAGTAGTTTTCTGGTAGCATCTTTAGGATTCTCTATGTATAGTATCATGTCATCTGCAAACAGTGACAGCTTTACTTCTTCTTTTCCGATTCGGACTACTTTTATTTCTTTTTCTTCTCTGATTGCTGTGGCTAACACTTCCAAAACAATGTTGAATAATAGTGGTGAGAGTGGGCAACCTTGTCTTGTTCCTGATCTTAGTGGAAATGGTTTCAGTTTTTCACCATTCAGGACAATGTTGGCTGTGTGTTTGTCATATATGGCCTTTATTATGTGGAGGAAAGTTCCCTCTATGCCTACTTTCTGCAGGGCTTTTATCATAAATGGGTGTTGAATTTTGTTGAAAGATTTCTCTGCATCTATTGAGATGATCATATGGTTTTTCTCCTTCAATTTGTTAATATGATGTATCACGTTGATTGATTTGCGTATATTGAAGAATCCTTGCATTCCTGGAATAAACCCCACTTGATCATGTTGTATAATCCTTTTAATGTGCTGTTGGATTCTGTTTGCTAGTATTTTGTTGAGAATTTTTGCATCTACGTTCATCAGTGATATTGGCCTGTAGTTTTCTTTCTTTGTGACATCTTTGTCTGGTTTTGGTATCAGGGTGATGGTTGCCTCGTAGAATTAGTTTGGGAGTCTTCCTTCCTCTGCAATATTTTGGATAGGTGTTAGCCCTTCTCTAAATGTTTGATAGAATTCACCTGTGAAGCCATCTGGTTCTGGGCTTTTGTTTGTTGGAAGGTTTTTAATCACAGTTTCAATTACAGTGCTTGTGATTGGTCTGTTCATATTTTCTATTTCTTCCTGGTTCAGTCTTGGCAGATTGTGCATTTCTAAGAATCTGTCCATTTCTTCCAGGTTGTCCATTTTATTGGCATAGAGTTGCTTGTAGTAATCTCTCATGATCTTTTGTATTTCTGCAGTGTCAGTGGTTACTTCTCCTTTTTCATTTCTAATTCTATTGATTTGAGTCTTCTCCCTTTTTCTCTTGCTGAATCTGGCTAATAGTTTATCAATTTTGTTTATCTTCTCAAAGAACCAGCTTTTAGTTTCATTGATTTTTGCTATTGTTTCCTTCATTTGTTTTTCATTTATTTCTGATCTAATCTTTATGATTTCTTTCCTTCTGCTAGCTTTGGGGTTTTTTTGTTCTTCTTTCTCTAATTGTTTCAGGTGCAAGGTTAGGTTGTTTATTCGAGATGTTTCCTGTTTCTTGAGGTAGGCTTGTATTGCTATAAACTTCCCTCTTAGCACTGCTTTTGCTGTGTCCCATAGGTTTTGGGTCGTCATGTCTCCATTGTCATTTGTTTCTAGGTATTTTTTGATTTCCCCTTTGGTGTCTTCAGTGATCACTTCGTTATTAAGTAGTTTATTGTGTAGCTTCCATGTGTTTGTATTTTTTACAGATCTTTTCCTGTAATTGATATCTAGTCTCATAGCGTTGTGGTTGGAAAATATACTTGATACGATTTCTATTTTCTTAAATTTACCAAGGCTTGATTTGCGACCCAAGATATGATCTATCCTGGAGAATGTTCCATGAGCACTTGAGAAAAATGTGTATTGTGTTGTTTTTGGGTGGAATGCCCTATAAATATCAATTAAGTCCATCTTGTTTAATGTATCATTTAAAGCTTGTGTTTCCTTATTTATTTTAATTTGGGATGTTCTGTCCATTGGTGAAAGTGGGGTGTTAAAGTCCCCTACTATGATTGTGTTACTGTTGATTTCCCCTTTTATGGCTGTTAGTATTTGCCTTATGTATTGAAGTGCTCCTATGTTGGGTGCATAAATATTTACAATTATATATTCTTCTTGAATCGATCCCTTGATCATTATATAGTGTCCTTCTTTGTCTCTTGTAATAGTCTTTATTTTAAAGTCTATTTTGTCTGATATGAGAATTGCTACTCCAGCTTTCTTTTGATTTCCATTTGCATGGAATATCTTTTTCCATCCCCTCACTTTCAGTCTGTATGTGTCCCGAGGTCTGAAGTGCGTCTCTTGTAGACAGCATATATATATGGGTCTTGTTTTTGTATCCATTCAGCCAGTCTGTGTCTTTTGGTGGGAGCATTTAATCCATTTACATTTAAGGTAATTATCGATATGTATGTTCCTATTCCCATTTTCTTAACTGTTTTGGGTTTGTTATTGTAGGTGTTTTCCTTCTCTTGTGTTTCTTGCCTAGAGAAGTTCCTTTATCATTTGTTGTAAAGCTGGTTTGGTGGTGCTGAACTCTCTCAGCTTTTGCTTGTCTGTAAAGGTTTTAATTTCTCCATCAAATCTGAATGAGATCCTTGCTGGGTGGATTAATCTTGGTTTTAGGTTTTTCTCCTTCATCACTTTAAGTATATCCTGCCACTCCCTTCTGGCTTGCATAGTTTCTGCTGAAAGATCAGCTGTTAGCCTTTTGGGGATTCCCTTGTGTGTTATTTGTTGTTTTTCCCTTGCTGCTTTTCATATTTTTTCTTTATATTTAATTTTTGACAGTTTGATTAATATGTGTCTTGGCATGTTTCTCCTTGGATTTATCTTGTATGGGACTCTCTGTGCTTCCAGGACTTGATTAACTATTTCCTTTCCCATATTAGGGAAGTTTTCAACTATAATCTCCTCAAATATTTTCTCAGTCCCTTTCTTTTTCTCTTCTTCTTCTGGGACCCCTATAATTCGAATGTTGGTGCATTTAATGTTGTCCCAGAGGTCTCTGAGACTGTCCTCAGCTCTTTTCATTCTTTTTTCTTTATCCTTCTCTGCAGTAGCTATTTCCACCTTTTTATCTTCCAGGTCACTTATCCGTTCTTCTGTCTCAGTTATTCTGCTATTGATCCCATCTAGAGTATTTTTAATTTCATTTATTGTGTTTTTCATCGTTGCTTGGTTCCTCTTTAGTTCTTCTAAATCCTTGTTAAATGTTTCTTGCATTTTGTCTATTCTATTTCCAAGATTTTGGATCATCCTTACTATCATTATTCTGAATTCTTTTTCAGGTAGACTACCTATTTCCTCTTCATTTGTTAGGTCTGGTGTGTTTTGACCCTGCTCCTTCATCTGCTCTGTGTTTTTCTGTCGCCTCATTTTGCTTATCTTACTGTGTTTGGGGTCTCCTTTTCACAGGCGGCAGCTTCGTAGTTCCCGTTGTTTTTGGTATCTGTCCCCAGTGGCTAAGGTTGGTTCAGTGGCTTGTGTAGGCTTCCTGGTGGAGGGAACTAGTGCCTGTGTTGTGGTGGATGAGGCTGGATCTTGTCTTTCTGGTGGGCACGTCCACGTCTGGTGGTGTGTTTTGGGGTGTCTGTGGCCTTACTATGATTTTCGGCAGCCTCTCCTCTAATGGATGGGGCTGTGTTCCTGTCTTGCTAGTTGTTTGGCATAGGGTGTCCAGCACTGTAGCTTGCTAGTCATTGAGTGAAGCTGGGTCTTGATGTTGAGATGGAGATCTCTGGGAGATTTTCATCCTTTGGTATTATGTGGAGCTGGGAGGTCTCTTGTGGACCAGTGTCCTGAAGAGGCACAGCCCTGATGCCTGGCTGGAGCACCAAGAGCCTTTCATCCACACAGCTCAGAGTAAAAGGGAGAAAAAAAGAAAGAAAGAAAGAAAGAAAGAGGATAAAATATAGTGAAGTAAAATAAAGCTATTATAAAGCAAAGCTATACAGACAAAATATCACCCAGAAGCATATACATATACACTCACAAAAAAAGGAAAAGGGGAAAAATTAATATATCCTGCTCCCAAAACCACCTCCTGAATTTGGGATGATTTGTTGTCTGTTCAGGTATTCAACAGATGCAGGCACATCAAGTTGTTTGTGGAGTTTTAATTAGCTGCTTCTGAGGCTGCTGGGAGAGATTTCCCTTTCTCTTCTTTGTTCGCTCAGCTCCCGGGGTTCAGCTTTGGATTTGGACCCGCCTCTGCATGTAGGTCGCCTGAGGGCGTCTGTTCCCCACCCAGACCTAACGGGGTTAAAGGAGTAGCTGCTTCGGGGGCTCTGGCTCACTCAGGCCGGGGGGAGGGAGCGGTATGGAGGAGGCGGGGCGAGCCTGCGGTGGCAGAGGTCGGCGTGACGTTGCAGCAGCCTGAGGCGCGCTGTGTGTTCTCCCGGGGAGGTTGTCCCCGGATCACGGGAGCCTGGCCGTGGCGGGCTGCACAGGCTCCCGGGAGGGGCGGTGTGGAGAGTGACCTGTGCTCGCACACAGGCTTTTTGGTGGCGGCAGCAGCAGCCTTAGCGTCTCATGCCCGTCTCTGGGGTCCGCGCTGATAGCCACTTCTCGCGCCCGTCTCTGGAGTTCGTTTAGGCGGTGCTCTGAATCCCCTCTCCTTGCGTGCCACGAAACAAAGAGGCAAGAAAAAGTCTCTTGCCTCTTCGGCAGCTGCAGACTTTTTCCCAGACTCCCTGCCGGCTAGCTGTGGTGTGCTAACCCCTTCAGGCTGTGTTCACTCCGCCAACCCCAGTCCTCTCCCTGCGATTCGACCGAAGCCCCGAGCCTCAGCTCCCAGCCCCCGCCCGCCCAGGCAGGTGAGCAGACAAGCCTCTCGGGCTGCTGAGTGCTGCTCGGTGCCAAGCCTCTGTGCGGGAATCTCTCCGTTTTTTCCTCTGTGCCCCTGTTGCTGTGGGGTCCGCGCTGATAGCTGCGGCTCGCGTCCGTCTCTGGAGCTCATTTAGGCGGTGTTCCGAATCCCCTCTCCTCGCGCACCAGGAAACAAAGAGGGAAGAAAAAGTCTATTGCCTCTTCGGCAGCTGCAGACTTTTTCCCGGGCTCCCTCCTGGCTAGCTGTGGTGCACTAACCCCTTCAGGCTGTGTTCACGCCGCCAACCCCAGTCCTCTCCCTGCGATCTGACCGAAGCCCGAGCCTCAGCTCCCAGTCCCCGCCCGCCCCGGCGGGGGAGCAGACAAGCCTCTCGGGCTGGTGAGTGCTGGTCGGCACTGATCCTCTGTGCGGGAGTCTCTCTGCTTTGCCCTCCGCACCCCTGTGGCTGCGCTCTCCTCCGTGGCTCCGAAGCTTCCCCCCTCTGCCACCCGCAGTCTCCGCCCACGAAGGGGCTTCCTAGTGCGTGGAAACCTTTCCTCCTTCAGGGCTCCCTCCCACTGGTGCAGTTCCCGTCCCTATTCTTTTGTCTCTGTTATTTCTTTTTTCTTTTGCCCTACCCAAGTACGTGGGGAGTTTCTTGCCTTTTGGGAGGTCTGACGTTTTCTGCCAGCGTTCAGTGGGTGTTCTGTAAGAGCAGTTCCACATGTAGATGTATTTCTAATGTATCTGTGGGAAGGAAGGTGATCTCCACGTCTTACTCTTCCGCCATCTTCTCTACCTCCCAACCGATGACTTTTTCCATCTAGTACTATTTTCTTTAAGTATTTTGGAGCCAAAGCATATGACTGAGACAATCCATGTGGAGCCCTGGCTAGCTTACTAGTTATTCCCAAAAGAGGGAAAAATGAAAGGGGCTTGAGGTTTTTTTTCTTTTTTAAAAATTTTCCTTTCTCCATAAGATTCCTATTTCTGTCTCCTGTTTGTACTTCACAGAGTACTTAGAAGTATTGGTGAAACTCCCAATAAATACCCAGTATTTTTCTAAATCAAAAGTTTTCACAACTCAACACTCCAGGAAGTCTGATTTTATTACTTGTTTATACTTTTTCCCCTTTGCCTGAAACAAGGCTGTCTTTTGCCAAATTTAAATGAAATTTGCCCCACATAGAATTTCAGTTTGATACTGAATTCAGAAGCCAGAAAGGATTGGAAGCATGCATTTTAAGTGCTACAGAATGTATCTATTTTTTTAAATGGATGTTTCATAGTATTCAAAGCCAGGTATATAAAACAAATTACAGCACCTTTCCTCAAGCGACCACTTAGAAATCATACTAAATGAACTTAATAATTATGTTTTACATTTTTTTTAATGAGCAGTGAGGAATGTGCCTGAATAGTCAAATTTATTGGAAAGTTTTCCAAGAAAATTTCCTACCAGCTTCTCCCAACAGAGGACACTTTTTCTAAAAAAATCATCTAAGATACTCCTTTCCATCTCTCTCCCTCTCTCTCTCTCTCTGTCCCTCTCTCTCTAGCTCTTTCAAGTGGTACACTGTCTGAGGAATCATTTGCACTAATTATTTTTAGTTCCTCCTCACATAACACCTGAAGAGGACATTCTATTTATGGGAACCAAATTACTTGGAAATATTTCCAAGCTCCTTAGCGAGGTCAGTACACACATTAGCTGGGGGCAAAAAGAATATTCCAGCCCAGGCATCCTTTTGAATTCACAGCTGGGATTTATGCAACTACATGCTGTCAGTCTGGTCCCCTTAGTTACCCTTCACCTTGCTCATAATATCCAGACAGCATGTCAGGACCCATCTCATCTCCACGTATCAATAAATGTTTATGGAGGATCAGCTGTTCCCATGGTACCTGGGCTTGGGGATTTGTGTTGGAATGCATGGTGTTTCCCAGACCCTGGGTTCCCAGCAACTGCTCGTATACAATCTTGATTCTCTGCACCTACTGAGTCTTTCTAGGATTTCATGGTGCTGCTCTGACATTTTCACACTCTGGGTCCTAACTCCCTATTACAAGCTGCAGGGATTAAGGAATTCCTCCCCTGAGACCTGACTGCACTCTCCTTAATAGGCCATTTGTTCTCTACTCTTTCCCCTCTTTAGGGCAATTTTCAAAGAAGCACTAGTTATCACTTTTCCTCATTCTAAATCCTTGTGATAAAACTCTCAGAATTGGGGTACTGCCATTGGAGAAAAGGCAGAACTTTATCTTGGTGGAAAAGACACCCTTGCATGTTTTTCATTCTATTTCTTAGCTATGTGTTTAATATTAGGTAAAAAACCCAAACTGGATGGTCACAGCTCTCATTTAACAAAAAACATAGTGTGGAAATTAAAAAAAAATAAAATGATGGATACAAACTATGTAAGTTAATTGACACCTAAATAATAAGATATTTGAAATAGATATTTTATTTAAAAATGTAAAATGCCTTTCTTGAATCATGAATAAATAAGATAGTGTTACTCAAATAAGAAATAGTCAACTCCTCAACTTTGAAACATATGTACCTTATGTGATAGCTCTCTGGTTTAAATCTGAAATGGGGGTTTGAAAAAGAAGAATAAACAAAGGAGAAAACTTGGGGAAAATGTAAAGCCCAGTTTTAACAGAATTAGCTTGGAAACTACTAATAATGTATAATAGATTCCTTGTTGCTACTCTTGGTAGGATCCCCAGATTTACTTAAAAGGAAAATAGAGAAAAACAAAAACAAACAAAAAATCAGAGCTGAGATGCCAGTTAAATTTGAATTTCAGATAAACAAATATTAATTTTTTAGGGTAAGTATGTCCCAAATATGACATGGGGCATACTTGGACTACAAAGTTACTCACTGTTTTTCTGAAATTCAAATTTAACTGGATGTCTTGTATATTATCTGTCAGTCTAAACCATTAGAGCTTCCAAATCAGTCATGGGTGGATGGAGACCCAAATGACTGTAATTTTCTTATTCTAACCTCTGCATGGAATTCTGATAAGTCAGGTTTAGAAACCATTGGATTATCATTTCAAGACAGAACCCACACAAACACACATACGTAACAGAGACATATTGGTGGTTCCTAATTCTGTGTTTCTAATAGATTTATATAACAAACGGAGAAAAAAATACTATCTGAAGTAAACAAAGAAGCCAAAGGACACCTAACCTTGCCATTGGGGATCCTGGCACAGGTGAGAAAACACTCCAGCATTTTTCAAGTTACAGTCTGAGTGATAATCTGACAGAATTATAATAATCATCATGATAATTATTATTGTTTTGACTGGCTGGACACCTTGAATTTCTGTTATCAAATATAGTTGGTTGTTACTGGATGTTACCTTTTACAGTTGATGGTGAAGTCCAAGTTATATGTAAAACCCAAAATATTATATGTGATCTACTAGCTTTTAAGAAGATAATTCAATAAAATACACAAGAATAAGTCTGAACTGAGTATAAATTAATTCATTCACTATACATATATTAAGTGCCTGGTATGTGGCCTTGCTGATGGAAAAATGATAAAGAAGATAGAGCCCCAGCTCTCCAGGTCCTTAAATTAATGGTGGAGAATTCCAACAGTTTCCAGCAGGCCCTTCAGTTTATGATAAGCTGATTAATATAGAGCTTTATATACAAAATGCCAGAGTAATGGAATAACTGGTTTCAGAGTTTATGATATTAAAAAAAAAAAAAACCCTGCATTTTAAAATGTAGCAGCCTCAATATAAAGCTTCATAGAGGAGAATTCCCTTTTATGCACTGTTGAGGCTTCATGGTTTGTTGAGAAGATGCCATTAGAGCTTTTTGTACTCACTGGGTTTATTTAATTAAGAACTGGTTATGGCATTTAGCACTACATGATACATTTCTATTGGTCATTGTCACACAAAATCTTTTCTGCATTCTATTTTTTTCTGTTAGATCGTCCATTGTAAACAGCCTGGACATTAGAGGACTGTGTTATATGATGTGAAATTATGCCTATCATCTAGGGGAACCTCAGGCTCCTTGGTATAGAAAATCCAACTCAGTTCCCAACTATTTCATGAAGTCTATTCTGACAACAGCCACCCACTTTGAGCTCTCCATTTCTGAATGACCATAGACCTCCCCACTGGACTATCTACTTTATTATTCCAAAAAATCTCTTCATTATGTGTAAGTCTGGTAGTCCAGTAATATTTGGGGGAAGGGCATAGTCCAAACACTATGTCATGGACTCATTTAGAATTTCCTGCAGTGCCTCCAGAAGTACTCCTAAGTATTCTATCACCTGGTTGTTTGACCTGGCAGTCACTTTGAAGATCTCAACACCAAAGTAAACATGTAGACAGCTAGTGCCATTCACATCACCATGAGTGTGTCCTGAGAAACAGGCGAATCAAAAGTAAAACCTCAGTATGCCAAGATGAATGAGGATTTAGCGGTAATTATCCTTTCTGGTTGACTGGAAAATGTCTTTCTGAAAATTAAATCTATTACAATATGAAAGTTGTTGTACTTAGTATTCTGGTTTGTATGAAGAGGACTAACGCAGAGCACCTGCTCTCAAGGATCAGCAAATCCAGGTGGGGAGTTAAGGCAAATGTATTTAAAAATTTAATTAACAGGAGAGATAGTTAAGCAGCAGGGGAAGGTTATTTCTTGTCCCCAAAGGAGATCTTTTAAAGGTTAGCTCCTCATTTTCTAGACCAGCTTATTTTCCTGCCCTAGAATACAAGATGGTACTTGGAATTGGGTCATTCTTTTGATATAGTATTTCTTGGTGGTGTATTAGGTAAATAATAGTAATAGTAAGAGTATGATAGCAGCCACTTATGAAGTGCTTAATACTTTCCAGATCACTCTTATAAGGGTTTTTTGTAATTTAACAACTTAATCCTTCCAACAACCCTATGAGCTAAGAGCTATGGCTTCCATCTTACACAAAAAGAGAGGTTAAGTAACTTGCCCAAGCTACACAGCCATTAGGTAACTGAGTCAGGCTGGCTCCAAAGCCCATGTGAACAATGATTCTATTCTGCCTTCTTTGCTCTTATCGTGCCTTCTAAAAACTTACATTCCAGAAAATGTTTCCTCTTCTTTATGTTACAGAACTGAAAGGAAAAACATCTGGTTAGTGGATGGTTTTTACAAGAGACACTGTGTTTCCAGATAACTGAATTTTACATGGGTGAGGCGAGAGAGTACCTCGTCAAGGTCAGTTTGTAAGAGGTGGAAGTGAAAACAAAACATACATTAAGTTCCCCTGATAGTCCGTGATCAACAGAAGAAGTGGTCTGGACACCAGAACAAAGTATAGTTCCGTGGAGAAATACTCTGTCTTACTAGGTAGGAAAGAGCTGTTTCTTTGTGAGGAATTGAGGTGATTTCTGTGGGGGAATTACTCAATTAACAACAAACAGGGGAAGCAGTGAGCTGTCTTAGGCTTGGTAATGTCTGTTATAACTGCACCTGCCTCAAAGATCTCCTGGTTCCCATTCCCCAGAGAAAGTCAGTCAGCAGGAAATGAGGCAAGTGTGTAATGACTTTATGGAAAAAGATGGTTTTTAACTTCTCCTTGGTCTTAATGACTGACAATATTACATATTCCCCTGTTGTTCATCATACATTACAAGGTGGCAATTTGTGAAGTGGAAGACGGGAGAGAAGAAAGAGTCCAGTGCTTAGAAAGTGTTTCTAGGGGACACGGGAATGCCTTAGGGCCAGTGGTCAATTGGGTGACACCAGTGCATCTGGCCAGTTAGTCCTCGCTCTGACTCAGTGGGCCACATGTGGACACAAAGCTTATTCCTACCTGCCAGAACAATACAAAGACTCACCACCTTGTGTCTTCTTTCTTTCCCTAATTCAGTGGTTCTCAAACTTAAGAGTGAATCAGAATCACCTGGAAGGCTTGTTAAAACAGATTTCTGGACCTCATGCCCAGAGTTTCTGACTCAGTGTGTCTGGCATGGTGCTTGGGAATTTGCATTCCTGCAAGTTACCAGGTGATGGTGGTGCTGCTGGTCTGGGACTACATTTGAGAACAACTGCTCTAATTGATTTAAACTGACATTCTCCAGGCTTATGATTCTATTCTAGGGCCTCTCCCCCCTCAGGATCATCCAATACCCATAGATTTTCATCTTTTCTTCCTATCAGTACCAGTGATCAGAACCTGCCTCTCACTTTCTTCTCCATCCTAGACCCACCCCAGACCCGGCCCTAGCCCCAGCCTCGGCCCTAGCATTCCTCTCCAAATTTGAAGAAAATTGATTGTTACAATCAAGGGGTCCCAGCAGGAAGTTGAGAGGCTGGAGTCTTCTCAAGCTAGTAGAATGGAGCGGGCAATTCCCTAAATGTCTCACGGCACTGGAGATGGTACTTTAGATCTCTTTTTCTGGAGCTAGAGTGCTGCAGATGAAATGCAAATAGCTTTGTCAGTTATTATTTATGAGACTTTGGGCAAGTACTTAACCTTTCTGTGTTTCCTGTGAGGAGTAATAGAACAGTGCTGGCACATAGAAAGACACTTAATAAAAGCAGTTACTGCCTTCAGAAAGTTTCTGGGAGATAATATATGCAGCATCATTAAAAGAATTAGGAAAGAGTATAGTCTGTCTATATAAAGTATTTTATTACTATATTATGATTACAGTTTGCTACATTAATTGCTTTTATATTGATATCTACATCATTTTTAAAAGTAAAAAGTAAAAAGGCAGATACAATATTTTAATTATTCAAATATTTAAAAAGGAATATGTTATATGTATTCTAAAATTAATAAAATAGATATTGTACTAATATAATACATATATTACACACATAATATGTTTACATATAATATTATATCAAATCTCAGTTAATCATATTTATTATAATATTATGTATATTATATAATACATAAATAATCATATAGAATAATATGTTAATTATATTCATGTTGATTTATGCAAAGTCATTTTAAAAATACATATCTATGTGCAAGATATACATAAAATATATTAAAATATTACATATACAATTATTATTAATATAGAAAAATTGTTGGAAAGGTAAAATATATGGAGTATATAATATATAATACATATCATTAATATTGTTTATTATATGTAATATTATGTTATTTACTATTTTAAACAGTCACTTGGTTCGTTTTTCACATCTCAATCTCTTCTGCCACGTCAGTATTAATAAAGTTGTCATCACCAATCTTATTGGAAAGACAGCCCAAATAAACAAATGTCATTGGATAATGGAAAGTTTCCTTCATTTCCTCAGTACGTTAAAAATGAAAAGTATAGTATAGTCTTGGAGGTCTTGAGTACATATTCAGTGCTTTTCCTTAATGCACGTTTTAAACAAGGAACAATAATTAACAATGCCTTTCACTTCTAAGGCACTATGTTAACTACAAAGGCCTTAAAAATTTGATAATATTTTCAAGGTTTTTGTTAAAGAAAACAGTGTCAACCTCATAGGTGTCATTCACAGGCTTCTAGAATGTCTGGTTGTTCTATCTCCCTTATCTTCCCACCATGGTGCCTGGAATTCCACTATTCCAGCATTACTAATTTAATAAATTGTGATTATTCTCCTCCTAAGAAGAGTTATTTTCTGATGGCATGTGATGACTTTGGGTTATTTTGAGTTTAAAGGCACCAAATATATAAGAATATATATATATAAGATATATAAGATAGCGAAAAATTCTTCCTGCTTCAGGCTTCTATATGGCTCCCACAAAAAGAAAACATCAACATTGAGATCTTTATTGTCTGTCTTATTCTTCAATATTTTGCCAAACTAAAGGCTGATATTATCATCAGCTATATAGCCCTAGTAAGACATGTGACTGACAGAAGTTAATCTAGAGGTATGTGCTAATGAATATTGAACCAAAGGTTAATGAACAAGCCCCATGGAAAAAGCAGTACGCACAGAGAATTCAGTCCCTTATGAATGGTGACTGGTTTAAAGTTGACTCTACTTAAATCTCTAAGTATTTTAAGTGGGCAATCACTTAAAATCAAATATACCAATGATTATAATAATCCCTTCCATTTGTTCAAAGGATGGCAGTATACAAAGGCTTTCCAGGGCATTTTCAGATCTTATCAAGGATGGTCTCTCATTTAAGACTTAGCCTAGACCAACCCTGTTTTGCAGCAGGTAATGAATAGACTTATTTTACCCAGGGAGAAGCCAAGGCTCAGCCTGAGAAGTTAATATAAGGTCACACAGGTAATAGTGGATCGAAGACTAAAATCTACCCCTTTGCAGCCAGTGCACTTTCCACCCCATTGTGCTCTCTTTGAAGATATTTAGGGGTGTGAGATAAATAATATGTGTTTCCCCAGAACTGCAGGGTCACCCTCTGAGTTCTAATTTGGAGAAAACTAGGAACTGAGCAAGTGTAGCCAGATGTTCTCGCTAGATAATTTTGATCCCCACTCTGCCTCTGTTAATGGGCTGAATTGTGTGCTCCCTGTACTCATATGTTACAATCCCAATCCTCATCACCTCAGAATGTAACAGTATTTGGAGATAAGCTCTTTAAAGAGGTGATTAATTTAAAATGAGGCCTTTAGGGTGGGCCCTAATCCAATATGACTGGTGTCTTTATAAGAAGAAATAGAAGCACCACCAGGGGTGGGCATGCACAGAGGGACAACCATGGTGAAGAGGCAGCAAGGGGGTGGCCATCTGCAAGCCAGGAGAGAAGCCTGGAACAGACCCTTCCCTTATGGCCCTCAGAGACACCCAACTCTGCTGACACCTTGATCTTGGAATTCTAGCCTCCAGAACTGTGAGAAAATACATTTCTGTTGTTTCAGCTACCCATTCTGTGGTACTTGTTTATAGCAGCCCTAGCAAGCTAATACTAACACCATCACAATCTGTTTGAAGCCCCCAAGTGAAAAAAGTAATGAAGAGACAGCTTTGGGAAACATCAATGCAGCGAAGCTATACATTAACATTTTAACTCCTAGAGAGCAGACCTTTCAGTCCCCAAGAATATAACTTACTGGTTATTTACAACAGGAATGGTTATGGCAGCCTGTTATGCCCAAGCTAAACCTTTTATTTAACCATCTGTGAGTGGCTTGTACCGAGCATTTTTATTCTTTATTATGTCTCAGCCACCTTCCTCTTCCCCTCCATCAGTCTTTCCTTTCTCCTCACTCTTTTCTCTCTTCTTCTCTGGCTTCTCTCGTCTCCCTTCTCTCCCTTCTATCCCGTCCCCTCTCTCCTCTTTCTCTTGTCTTCCTTCTCTCTGATCTTTCCCATTCTCTCTCCCTTTTCCTGTGTTTTCTCCTCTCTCCCTCCCCTCACTCATATTTTCCCCTCTTCTGTCTCCCCTCCTTATCATCTTTCCTCTCAAAACAGTTTCTTTAAAAAAGACAGATTTTCAATCGTCTTTACCATAGTGCAAGTATTCTTCAATATGAAATATGCTATAGGGTGTTTTCTCTGAATTCAACAGGCGCTTTAGTGACATAAATGGCTTATACAACCCCTCCTGGAATGGCAGGCATCAGAGAAGAGATGCAGAGGCAATTCTGGGTGGGCACACAGCTTTCCGTGGTACCCAAAGTTATACTACCAGGCAGACATCAAAGCTAACTCTTCAAAAGTTCTCCTGCAGCCACTTTTGAGCTAAAATCTCCTTGAGATTCCTGAACTCTTTCAGATATATTTAAAGTAGTCTGAGTCAGTGGGTGTGGGAAGGAGGAGGCTGCAAGCGCTGGCTGGCAGGAATGACTGAAATGAATAGCGATTCTTGAACCTATTGGTATAAGATCAAGTTGGGATTTGAAGGTTAGAGGACAGATTTTCAGCATCCATCATGTGTTAGGTATATGTTTGTCTTCTCCAAGGCATTTCTTGCCATATTCACGTAAGCATTACAAAATAGAAATCTCTCAACATTGAAATCAACATTGGAGATTCCCCCATTCTGTTTGACTCCTTTGTAGGAAACAAATGGTGAAGAACTTCTCAGCTTGTCACAAAACAGCATTCTCAACTCTCCACTGCAGCTTTTTGGATTTCATCTTATATATAGTATAACATACTTATAACCCATAAAAAGAATTCTTAAATTACAGGAGAAATATGGCTTAACACTTCTCCTCTGGCCCAAAGAAAATAATGGTATCCCAATAAAGTCATTATTGAAAGTAATGGATGGGCAAAGCCTGGAAAAATCATTTTTGAAAATTTCCAAGCAGGACGAAACAGGAAAATGTCTGGGTTTCAGAGTGTTATTTAACAAACACACACTGTCTGCTCAGGGGACCTGCATCTCCTCAGTCATGAATTAAACATCGTCTTGTGGTACCCCTTCTTGTAATGATGGCAAAATCCGTGATTTCCGGGTGTGGTTTCAGGACAGAAATAAAAAAAGAAAACCAGTGAAAGTTTCTAATTTTAGATGCTAGAAGTATTAATTACCAAGGTTTATCTTGAGTGACAAATGAATAAGACAAGACTAAATGAGATTTTCAAATCATTAGAAGGCACCATTGCTGAAGGCAAACAATCAGAATCCTGCTCTTTTGATGGATGTGGGCACTCTTTTTCATATAAACTGTATAAAGCATCACGACAGACCTAGGGTAAATTTTAGTCATGGAAATGGACCATCATTTATTCTCTAGCTGGTTCTTTCTGTATAGTTTCTGCATATGTTTCCCCTTTAGAATTTCTTAATCCTTTTTTCTTCTTTCTTACCCTATTCTTCTTATGTAAATTTGTTCTCATGAGTATTATCATCTCCCATCTAAAGAAGGAATTTCAGGTATCAGTCCCAGGCAGGATACATTTGATATCTTCTCTGTCTAGCAAGTATGGAGCTTCTGTTTGTCAACCATCCCTGAAAAGAGATTCTGTATAACTATCTATATCACTGCAGTGCCTATACCTCCACTAGGGTGTTTATGTTCACAGCTATTGCCATAGGTCTAGAGAAGTGACTTCTTTCTGTAAAGGACCTGGCAGAAGTTTCATTATTTTTAGCTACAGCCAAAGTCCAACTGCTTGTTGATTAAAAAAAGAAAGAAAAGAGGGAATGAACAAAACATAACTGTCTTTCCAGAGTGAATGAACAATCTCTTACACAGTAATTAAAAAGTTCAGGGGGCACCTTCAAGGTGGTGTAGGAGTAAGACATGGAGATCACCTTTCTCCCCACAAATACATCAAAACTATATCTACATGTGGAACAACTCCTATAGAACACCTACTGAACGCTGGCAGAAGACCTCAGACTTCCCAAAAGGCATGAAACTCCCCACATACCTGGGTAAGCAAAAGAAAAAAGGAAAAACAGAGACAAAAGAATAGGGATGGGACCTGCGCCTCTGGGAGGGAGCTGTGAAGGAGGAAAAGTTTCCACACACTAGGAAGCCCCTTCACTCGTGGGGATGGGGAGTGGGTGGGGGGGCGAACTTTTGGAGACACAGAGGAGAGTGCAGCAACAGGGGTGGAGAGAGCAAAGTAGAGAGATTCCTGCACAGAGGTTCAGTGCCGACCAGCACTCACCAGCCTGAGAGGCTTGTCTGCTCACCCACAAGGGTGGGAGGGGGCTGGGAGCTGAGGCTCAGGCTTCAGAGTTCAGATCCCAGGGAAGGGACTGGGGTTGGCTGCGTGAACACAGCCTGAAGGGGGCTAGTGCACCACAGCTAGCTGGGAGAGAGCCTGGGGAAAAGTCTGGAACTTCCTAAGAGACAAGAGAACATTGTTTTGGGGTGTGTGAGGAGAGGGGATCCAGAGCACCGTGGGCGCGAGCCACGGCTATCAGCGCAGACACCAGAGAAAGGCATGACATGCTAAGGCTGCTGCTGCAGCCATCAAGAAACATGTGTGCAAGCACAGGTCACTATCCACACCTCCCCTCCTGGGAGCCTGTGCAGCTGCCACTGCCAGGGTCCTGTGATCCAGGGACAACTTCCCCAGGAGAACACATGGCGTGCCTCAGGCTGTTGTAATGTAACGCTGGCCTCTGCTGCCTCAGGCTGGACCCACATTCCTTACCCCTCCCTCCCCCTGGCCTGAGTGAGCCAGAGTCCCCTAATCAGCCTCTCCTTTAACCCCGTCCTGTCTGGGTGGGGAACAGATGCCCTCAGGAGACCTACACACGGAGGTGGGGCCAAATCCAAAGCTGAACCCCAGAAGCTGTGCGAACAAAGAAGAGAAAGGGAAATCTCTCCATGCAGCCTCAGGAGCAGCGGATTAAATCTCCGCAATCACCTTGATATACCCTGCATCTGTGGAATACCTGAATAGACAACGAATCATCCCAAAATTGAGGTGGAAGACTTTCAGAGCAACTGTAGACCTGGGGTTTGCTTTCTGCATCTAATTTGCTTCTGGTTTTATGTTTATCTTAGTTTAGTATTTAGAGCTTATTATCATTGGTAGATTTGTTTATTGATTTGGTTGCTCTCTTCTTTTTTTAAATTTTTATATATATATATATTTTCCTTTTTCTCTTTTTGTGACTGTGTATGTGTATGCTTCTTTGTGTGATTTTTATCTGTATAGCTTTGCTTTTGCCATTTGTCGGGAGTTCTGACTGTCCTTTTTTTTTTTTTTACACATCTTTATTGGAGTATAATTGCTTTGCAATGGTGTGTTAGTTTCTGCTTTATAACAAAGTGAATCAGTTATGCATATACATATGTCCCCATATCTCTTCCCTCTTGCATCTCCCTCCCTCCCACCCTCCCTATCCCACCCCTCTAGGTGGTCACAAAGCACCGAGCTGATCTCCCTGTGCTATGCGGCTGCTTCCCACTAGCTATCTATTTTACATTTGGTAGTGTATATATGTCTATGCCACTCTCTCACCCTGTCACATCTTACCCCGCCTCCTCCCCATGTCCTCAAGTCCATTCTCTAGTAGGTCTGTGTCTTTATTCCCGTCTTGCTACTAGGTTCTTCATGACATTTTTTTCCCCTTAGATTCCATATATATGTGTTAGCATACTGTATTTGTTTTTCTCTTTCTGACTTACTTCACTCTGTATGACAGACTCTAACTCCATCCACCTCATTACAAATACCTCCATTTCATTTCTTTTTATGGCTGAGTAATATTCCATTGTATATATATGCCACATCTTCTTTATCCATTCATCCGATGATGGACACTTAGGTTGCTTCCATGTCCTGGCTATTGTAAATAGAGCTGCAATGAACATTTTGGTACATGACTCTTTTTGAACTATGGTTTTCTCAGGGTATATGCCCAGTAGTGGGATTGCTGGGTCGTATGGTAGTTCTATTTGTACTTTTTTAAGGAACCTCCATACTGTTCTCCATAGTGGCTGTATCAATTTATATTCCCACCAACAGTGCAAGAGTGTTCCCTTTTCTCCACACCCTCTCCAGCATTTATTGTTTCTAGATTTTTTGATGATGGCCATTCTGACCGGTGTGAGATGATATCTCATTGTAGTTTTGATTTGCATTTCTCTAATGATTAATGATGTTGAGCATTCTTTCATGTGTCTGTTGGCCATCTGTATATCTTCTTTGGAGAAATGTCTATTTAGGTCTTCTGCCCATTTTTGGATTGGGTTGTTTGTTTTTTTGTTATTGAGCTGCATGAGCTGCTTGTAAATCTTGGACATTAATCCTTTGTCAGTTGCTTCACTTGCAAATAGTTTCTCCCATTCTGAGGGTTGTCTTTTGGTCTTGTTTATGGTTTCCTTTGCTGTGCAAAAGCTTTTAAGTTTCATTAGGTCCCATTTGTTTATTTGTGTTTTTATTTCCATTTCTCTAGGAGCTGGGTCAAAAAGGATCTTGCTGTGATGTATGTCATACAGTGTTCTGCCTATGTTTTCCTCTAAGAGTTTGATAGTGTCTGGCTTTACACTTAGGTCTTTAATCAATTTTGAGTTTATTTTTGTGTATGGTGTCAGGGAGTGTTCTAATTTCATACTTTTACATGTACCTGTCCCATTTTCCCAGCACCACTTATTGAAGAGGCTGTCTTTTCTCCACTGTATATGCTTGCCTCCTTTATCAAAGATAAGGTGACCATATGTGCATGGGTTTATCTCTGGGCTTTCTATCCTGTTCCATTGATTTATATTTCTGTTTTTGTGCCAGTACCAAACTGTCTTGATTATTGTAGCTTTGTAATATAGTCTGAAGTCAGGGAGCCTGATTCCTCCAGCTCCATTTTTCGTTCTCAAGATTGCTTTGGCTATTCGGGGTCTTTTGTGTCTCCATGCAAATTGTGAAATTTTTTGTTCTAGTTCTGTGAAAAAAGCCTGTGGTAGTTTGATAGGGATTGCATTGAATCTGTAGATTGCTTTGGGTAGTAGAGTCATTTTCACAAGGTTGATTCTTCCAATCCAAGAACATGGTATATCTCTCCATCTATTTGTATCATCTTTAATTTCTTTCATCAGTGTCTTATAATTTTCTGCATACAGGTCTTTTGTCTCCTTAGGTAGGTTTATTCCTAGATATTTTATTCTTTTTGTTGCAATGGTAAACGGGAGTGTTTTCTTAATTTCACTTTCAGATTTTTCATCATTAGTATATAGGAATGCAAGAGATTTCTGTGCATTAATTTTGTATCCTGCTACTTTGCCAAATTCATTGATTAGCTCTAGTAGTTTTCTGGTGGCAGTTTTAGGATTCTCTATGTATAGTATCTTGTCATCTGCAAACAGTGACAGCTTTACTTCTTCTTTTCTGATTTGGATTCCTTTTATTTCTTTTTCTTCTCTGATTGCTGTGGCTAACACTTCCAAAACTATGTTGAATAGTAGTGGTGAGAGTGGGCAACCTTGTCTTGTTCCTGATCTTAGTGGAAATGGTTTCAGTTTTTCACCATTGAGGACAATGTTGGCTGTGGGTTTGTCATATATGGCCTTTATTATGATGAGGAAAGTTCCCTCTATGCCTACCTTCTGCAGGGCTTTTATCATAAATGGGTGTTGAATTTTGTCAAAAGCTTTCTTTGCATCTATTGAGCTGATCCTATGGTTTTTCTCCTTCAATTTGTTATATGATGTATCACGTTGATCGATTTGCGTATATTGAAGAATCCTTGCATTCCTGGAATAAACCCCACTTGATCATGGTGTATAATGCTTTTAATGTGCTGTTGGATTCTGTTTGCTAGTATTTTGTTGAGGATTTTTGCATCTATGTTCATCAGTGATATTGGCCTGTAGTTTTCTTTCTTTGTGACATCTTTGTCTGGTTTTGGTATCAGGGTGATGGTGGCCTCGTAGAATGAGTTTGGGAGTGTTCCTCCCTCTGCAATATTTTGGAAGAGTTTGAGAAGGATAGGTGTTAGCTCTTCCCTAATGTTTGATAGGATTCACCAGTGAAGCCATCTAGTCCTGGGCTTTTGTTTGTTGGAAGATTTTTAATCACAGCTTAAATTTCAGTGCTTGTGATTGGTCTGTTCATATTTTCTATTTCTTCCTGTTTCCGTCTTGGCAGATTGTGCATTTCTAAGAATCTGTCCATTTCTTCCAGGTTGTCCATTTTATTGGCATAGAGTTGCTTGTAGTAATCTCTCATGATCTTTTGTATTTCTGCAGTGTCAGTGGTTACTTCTCCTTTTTCATTTCCAATTCTATTGATTTGAGTCTTCTCCCTTTTTCTCTTGATGAGTCTGGCTAATGGTTTATCAATTTTGTTTATCTTCTCAAAGAACCAGCTTTTATTTTTATTGATCTTTGCTACTGTCTCCTTCATTTCTTTTTCATTTATTTCTGATCTGATCTTTATGATTTCTTTCCTTCTACTAGCTTTGGGGGTTTTTTGTTCTTCTTTCTCTAATTGCTTTAGGTGCAAGGCTAGGTTGTTTATTCGAGATGTTTCCTGTTTCTTGAGGTAGGCTTGTATTACTATAAACTTCCCTCTTAGCACTGCTTTTGCTGCATCCCATAGGTTTTGTGTTGTCGTGTCTCCATTGTCATTTGTTTCTAGGTATTTTTTGATTTCCCCTTTGATTTTTTCAGTGATCACTTCGTTATTAAGTAGTGTATTGTGTAGCCTCCATGTGTTTGTATTTTTTACAGATCTTTTCCTGTAATTGATAACTAGTCTCATAGCATTGTGGTCAGAAAAGATACTTGATATGATTTCAGTTTTCTTAAATTTACCAAGGCTTGATTTGTGACCCAAGATATGATCTATCCTGGAGAATGTTCCATGAGCACTTGAGAAAAAAGTGTATTCTGTTGTTTTTGGGTGGAATGTCGTATAAATACCAATTAAGTCCATCTTGTTTAATGTATCATTTAAAGCTTGTGTTTCCTTATTTATTTTCATTCTGGATGATCTGTCCATTGGTGAAAGTGGGGTGTTAAAGTCCCCTACTATGATTGTGTTGTTGTCGATTTCCCGTTTTATGGCTGTTAGTATTTGCCTTATGTATTGAGGTGTTCCTATGTTGGGTGCATAAATATTTACAATTGTTATACCTTCCTCTTGGATCGATCCCTTGATCATTATATAGTGTCCTTCTTTGTCTCTTGTAATAGTCTTTATTTTAAAGTCTATTTTGTCTGATATGAGAATTGCTACTCCAGCTTTCTTTTGATTTCCATTTGCATGGAATATCATTTTCCCTCCCCTCACTTTCAGTCTGTATGTGTCTTTATGTCTGAAGTGGGTCTCTTGTAGACAGCATATATATGGGTCTTGTTTTTGTATCCATTCAGCCAGTCTGTGTCTTTTGGTGGGAGCATTTAATCCATTTACATTTAAGGTAATTATCGATATGTATGTTCCTATTCCCATTTTATTAACTGTTTTGGGTTTGTTATTGTAGGTGTTTTCCTTCTCTTGTGTTTCTTGCCTAGAGAAGTTCCTTTATCATTTGTTGTAAAGCTGGTTTGGTGGTGCTGAACTCTCTCAGCTTTTGCTTGTCTGTAAAGGTTTTAATTTCTCCATCAAATCTGAATAAGGTCCTTGCTGGGTAGAGTAATCTTGGTTGTAGGTTTTTCTCCTTCATCACATTAAGTATATCCTGCCACTCCCTTCTGGCTTGCATAGTTTCTGCTGAAAGATCAGCTGTTAACCTTTTGGGGATTCCCTTGTGTGTTATTTGTTGTTTTTCCCTTGCTGCTTTTAATATGTTTTCTTTATATTTAATTTGTGACAGTTTGATTAATATGTGTCTTGGCGAGTTTCTCCTTGGATTTATCCTGTATGGGACTCTCTGTGCTTCCAGGACTTGATTAACTATTTCCTTTCCCATATGAGGGAAGTTTTCAACTATAATCTCTTCAAATATTTTCTCAGTCCCTTTCTTTTTCTCTTCTTCTTCTGGGACCCCTATAATTCAAATGTTGGTGAGTTTAATGTTTTCCCAGAGGTCTCTGAGACTATCCTCAGTTCTTTTCATTCTTTTTTCTTTATCCTGCTCTGCAGTGGTTATTTCCACCATTTTATCTTCCAGGTCACTTATCCGTTCTTCTGCCTCAGTTATTCTGCTATTGATCCCGTCTAGAGTATTTTTAATTTCATTTATTGTGTTTTTCCTCGTTGCTTGGTTCCTCTTTAGTTCTTCTAGGTCCTTGTTAAATGTTTCTTGCATTTTGTCTATTCTATTTCCAAGATTTTGGATCATCTTTACTATCATTATTCTGAATTCTTTTTCAGGTAGACTGCCTATTTCCTTTCATTTGTTAGGTCTGGTGTGTTTTGACCCTGCTCCTTCACCTGCTGTGTGTTTTTTTGTCTTCTCATTTTGCTTATCTTACTGTGTTTGGGGTCTCCTTTTCACAGGCGGCAGCTTCGTAATTCACGTTGTTTTTGGTATCTGTCCCCAGTGGCTAAGGTTGGTTCAGTGGGTTGTGCAGGCTTCCTGGTGGAGGGAACTAGTGCCTGTGTTCTGGTGGATGAGGCTGGATCTTGTCTTTCTGGTGGGCACGTACACGTCTGGTGGTGTGTTTTGGGGTGTCTGTGGCCTTATTATGATTTTAGGCAGCCTCTCTGCTAATGGATGGGGCTGTGTTCCTGTCTTGCTAGTTGTTTGGCATAGGGTGTCCAGCACTGTAGCTTGCTGGTCGTTGAGTGAAGCTGGGTCTTGATGTTGAGATGGAGATCTCTGAGGGATTTTCGCCGTTTGGTATTACGTGAAGCTGGGAGGTCTCTTGTGGACCAGTGTCCTGAAGTTGGCTCTCCTACCTCAGAGGCACAGCCCTGATGCCTGGCTGGACACCAAGAGCCTTTCATCCACACGGCTCAGAGTAAAAGGGAGAAAAAATAGAAAGAAAGAAAGAAAGAGGATAAAATAAAATAAATCTATTATAAAGCAAAACTATACAGACAAAATCTCATCCAGAAGTGTACACATATACATTCACAAAAAAAGGAAAAGGGGAAATATTAATATATCCTGCTCCCAAAGTCTACTTCCTGAATTTGGGATGATTCATTGTCTATTCAGGAATTCAACAGATGCAAGCACATCAAGTTGTTTGTGGAGTTTTAATCCGCTGCTTCTGAGGCTGCTGGGAGAGATTTCCCTTTCTCTTCTTTGTTCGCACAGCTCCTGGGGTTCAGCTTTGGATTTGGACCTGCCTCTGCATGTAGGTCACCTGAGGGCGTCTGTTCCCCACCCAGACAGAACGGGATTAAAGGAGCAGCTGCTTGGGGGCTCTGGCTCACCTAGGCGTGGGGGAGGGAGGGATACCAATGTGGGGTGAGCCTGCGGTGGCAGAGGCCGGCGTGACGTTGCACCAGCCCGAGGCGCGCCGTGCATTCTCCCGGGGAATTTGTCCCCGGATCATGGGAGCTTGGCCCTGGCGGGCTGCACTGGCTCCTGGGAGGGGCAGTGTGGAGAGTGACCTGTGCTCGCACACAGGCTTTTTGGTGGTGGCAGCAGCAGCCTTAGCGTCTCATGCCCGTCTCTGGGGTCCGCCTTGATAGCCGCGGCTCACGCCCGTCTCTGGAGCTCGTTTAGGCGGCGCTCTGAATCCCCTCTCCTTGCGCACCGTGAAACAAAGAGGCAAGAAAAAGTCTCTTGCCTCTTCAGCAGCTGCAGAGTTTTTCCCAGACTCCCTACCGGCTAGTTGTGGTGTGCTAACCCCTTCAGGCTGTGTTCATGCCACCACCCCAGTCCTCTCCCTGCTATCCGACTGAAGCCCGAGCCTCAGCTCCCAGCCCTGCCCACCCTGGCGGGTGAGCAGACAAGCCTCCCGGGCTGGTGAGTGCTGCTCGGCACCGATCTCTGTGCGGAAATCTCTCCGCTTTGCCTTCCGCACCCCTGTGGCTGCGCTCTCCTCCGTGGTTCCAAAGCTTCGCCCCTCTGCCACCCGCAGTCTCCACCCGCGAAGGGGCCTCCTAGTGTGTGGAAACCTTTCCTCCTTCACGGCTCCCTCCCACTGGTGCAGGTCCCGTCCCTATTCTTTTATCTCTGTTATTTCTTTTTTCTTTTGCCCTACCCAAGTACGTGGGGAGTTTCTTGCCTTTTGTGAGGTCTGACGTCTTCTGCCAGCGTTCAGTGGGTGTTCTGTAGGAGCAGTTCCACGTGTAGATGTATTTCTAATGTATCGCGCAAGGTACCGTAGGGGCCCTCCTCGCCCACGACCTGCCTCAGCGGTTGGAGAGGCTGAAGGTAAAGAGAATCAACAAGTGGCCAATGGTCCAAACCAGCCACCTGCTCGCCGTGGATACTGGCTCCCCTATAACTATCGGCGTTGCCCCCATCCTCCTAATGCTCCTGAACAAGATGGCCTTTTTAAAAAAATATAGTTTCTAGTGCTTGCTATCATTGGTGGATTTGTTTTTTGCTTTGGTTGCTCTCTTCTTTCTTTCTCTCTTTTTTTATTACTTTTTTATTTTTAATAATTTTTTTCTATTTTAATTATTTTATTTTTTTTCTTTCTTGCTTTCATTTCTTTTCTTTCCTACTTCCTTCCTTCCTTCCTTTCTTCCTCTCTCTCTCCCTTTCTTTCTTCCTTTCTCTCTCTCTTTTCTTCTGAGATGTGTGGCTGACAGGATCTTGGTGCTCTGGCCGAGTGTTAGGCCTGAGTCTCTAAGGTGGCACAGCTGAATTCAGGACATTGGTCCACCAGAGACCTCCCAGCCCCATGTAATATCAAACGGCAAAAGCTCTCCCAGAGATCTCCATCTCAATGTTAAGACCCAGCTCCACTCAATGACCAGCAAGCTAGAGTGCTGGACAACCTATGCCAAACAACTAGCAAGACAAGAACACAAACCCACCCATTAGCAGAGAGGCTGCCTAAAATCATAATAAGTTCACAGACACCCCAAAACACACCAACAGACATGGTCCTGCCCACCAGAAAGACAAGATCCAGCCTCATCCACCAGAACACAGGCACCAGTCCCTGTGTTCTGTCCACCCTAGAAAACTACTAAAGCTAATCAATGAATTTGGTAAAGTAGCAGGATACAAAATTAATGCACAGAAAGCTCTTGCATTCCTATACACTAATGATGAAAACTCTGAAAGAGAAGTTAAGGAAACACTCCCATTTACCATTGCAACAAAAAGAATAAAATATCTAGGAATAAACCTACCCAAGGAGACAAAGGACCTGTATGCAGAAAACTATAAGACACTGATGAAAGAAATTAAAAATGATACCATCAGATGGAGAGATGTACCATGTTCTTGGATGGGAAGAATCGATATTGTGAAAATGACTATACTACCCAAAGCAATCTACAGATTCAATGCAATCCCTATCAAACTACCACAGGCATTTTTCACAGAACTAGAACAAAAAATTTTCACAATTTGTATGGAAACACAAAAGACCCTGAATAGCCAAAGCAATCTTGAGAAGAAAAACAGAGCTGGAGGAATCAGACTCCCTGACTTCAGACTATACTACAAAGTTACAGTAATCAAGACAGTATTGTACTGGCACAAAAACAGAAATATGGATCAATGGAACAGGATAGAAAGCCCAGAGATAAACCCATGCAAATATGGTCAATTATGTTTGATAAAGGAGTCAAGAATATATAATGGAGAAAAGACAGACTCTTCAATAAGTGGTGCCGGGAAAACTGGACAGCTACATATAAAAGAATGAAATTAGAACACTCCCTAACACCATATACAAAAATAAACTCCAAATGTATTAAAGATCTAAATGTAAGGCCAGACACTATCAAACTCTTAGAGGAAATTATAGGCAGAACACTCTATGACATACATCACAGCAAGATCTTTTTTGACCCACCTCCTAGAAGAAATAAAAACAAAAATAAACAAATGGGACATAATGAAACTTAAAAAGCTTTTGCACAGCAAAGGAAACCATAAACAAGACCAAAAGACAACCCTCAGAATGGGAGAAACTATTTGCAAGTGAAGCAACTGACAAAGGATTAATCTCCAAAATTTACAAGCAGCTCATGCAGCTCAATATCAAAAAAACAAACAACCCAATCCAAAAAATGGGCAGAAGACCTAAATAGACATTTCTTTAAAGAAGATATACAGATTGCCAACAAACACATGAAAGGATGCTCAGCATCACTAATCATTAAAGAAATGCAAATCAAAACTACAATGAGGTATCACCTCACACTGATCAGAATGGCCATCATCAAAATATCTACAAACAATAATTGCTGGAGAGGGTGTAGAGAAAAGGGAACCCTTTTGCACTGTTGGTGGGAATGTAAATTGGTACAGCCACTATGGAGAACAGTATGGAGGTTCCTTAAAAAACTGAAAATAGAACTACCATACGACCCAGCAATCCCACTACTGGGCATATACCCTAAGAAAAGCATAATTCAAAAAGAGTCTTGTACCACAGTGTTCATTGCAGCTCTATTTACAATAGCCAGGACATGGAAGCAACCTAAGTTCCATCAGCAGATGAATGGATAAAGATGTGGCACATATATACAGTGGAATATTGCTCAGCCATAAAAAGAAACAAAACTTAGTTATTTGTAGTGAGGTAGATGGATGTAGAGACTGTCATACAGAGTGAAGTGAGTCAGAAAGAGAAAAACAAATACCGTATGTTAACACATATATATGGAAACTAAAAAAAAAAGGTTCTGAAGAACCTAGGGGCAGGACAGGAATAAAGATGGAGACATAGAGAATGGACTTGAGGACATGGGGAGGGGGAAGGGTAAGCTGTGATGAAGTGAGAGAGTGGCATGTACATATATACACTACCAAGTGTAAGATAGATAGATAGTGGAATGCAGACACAGAGCACAGGGAGATCAGCTCGGTGCTTTGTGTCCACTTAGAGGGGTCAGATAGGGAGGGTGGGAGGGAGATGCAAGAGGGTGGAGAAATGGGGATGTATGTATATGTATAGCTGATTCAATTTGTTATACAGCAGAAACTAACACACCATTGTAAAGCAATTATACTCCAATAAAGATGCTATAAAAAAGTTCAAATTTATATCTACCTCTTTATCTATATATCTGTGTTGAACTGTATAAAATAGAAATTTCAGAAATGGGTAATTTGGAAATATAAATAAAGGAGGTTTCGTGAGAGCTGTAAATACAGCAAAAATATGCACTGGATTTTCTTTCTTTTTTTTTTTTAAAGGATAGTCATTGCAGTATTGTTTTTATTTATTTATTTATTTATTTATTTTATTTTTGGCTGTATTGTGTCTTTGTTGCTGTGCACAGGCTTTCTCTAGTTGCGGTGAGCAGGGGCTACTCTTTGTCGTGATGCGCGTGCTTCTCATTGTCATGGCTTCTCTTGTTGCGGAGCATGTGCTCTACGTGCGCAGGCTTCAGTAGTTGTGACACATGGGCTCAGTAGCTGTGGCTTGTGGGCTCTAGAGCTCAGGCTCAGTAGTTGTGGAGCATGGGCTTAGTTGTTCCGCAGCATGTGGGATCTTCCTGGGCCAGGGCATAACCCATGTCCCTTACATTGGCAGGCAGATTCTTAACCACTGCGCCACCAGGAAAGCCCTGCACTGGATTTTCTTGAGACTGCCTGATTCACACATCTGTCCATTATTGCTGTAAGGACACTTGCTATTTATCTTGCTTCAATTCTAAAGGTTGTGATGGGAAAGGATCATTGACTAATCTGGAGAGATGCAACTCTCACAACTATATTAGCCACACACACATGTTTCTTTACTCACATTGTCATTGGACTTTCATTCTATAGTATCTATAGCACCAAATCACTTGGGGAAGATTGAATGGAAAATGCCTCTATTTCAAAGATTTGCTTTAAATCCTGACTCCTTTAAAATGATCTAAACCTTCTGTGTCTCAGTTTACTTTTCTGTCCAGTGGTCGTATTAGGGTATGTGATATTTAAGTTTCCTGATAATCATTTTGTGGAAGTGATATGGATCAAACTTACTCTACACTAGTCCTAGCACTGGGATAAAAATCCACACAATATAGCAAAGAGAACAGAAAGTTTACTGTATTTCCTTTCCTTGTTGCTCTGTCATAAGTATCTGAGTTTGCCTCTTCAGGACAAGTGACACAAGAGAACAGGCAGAAATAAGTATGAGGCCATATGGAGTTTACAAACCAGCAAGATACTTTTAACTTTTTCCAAGTGTTCACAAGGCTAATATAAGTAGAAGCTTTTGATGACAGTTGCACAGGAATCCATTTTCAGATTTTGTGTCTTCCAGGTAAACCCTGGATAGGCCTTTGTTTATCAACTTTCTCCACCAATTTATGATTATTTATTCACTTGAAATAACATGATTTCTAATCCCCAGAGACATAAAAGAGATGTGATAAGTACACTATATACATTATATCTATATCCTTATCTATTCTCTCTCTGTATAAATATGTTAGATAGATAAATATAGACTGTATACACATGTTGGCAACTGTAACTCATGGATAGCAGCCCCTAAAACTATCAAAAGAAAATGTTGAAGTACGTTTTCACACAGATGGAGGTTTGAGTCTTATCTGATGATTTTCTGTCTCTATGTCTTCATTTCCCAACTTTCTCCTCACTCATTGTCTTTGGGCAGTTGTGGAGTCTGTGGAATATCTGCTTTTGTCTGTGTGTAAGGTAAAGAGATTGTTTTCTTGGGAATAGCTTAGGCTGGTTTTAAAATTATAGGCGACTTTTTCCACTTCATAGGAAATTTGTTTCATTAGGATTTTATATGGATTTTCTGAAACTACTTGCCTCATCCTGGAGAATTTTTGTCATTATGAAGACAGAAGATTCCTCCTGGATGGTCAATAAATAGGTGATCTTCTAAAACAAAGAATGCTAGAAAGTCCAGATTCAGGTTGTGGATTTGTCAACAAGAATAGGGTAAGCCAGGAGACAGGTTTAGTCTTGATACAGTAGAAATTAAACTAGGAGTTAAATAAGGTTTTAAAAAGTGTAATAAAGTAAATCATGATCAGGGAACCCATGTTCCCTGGAGTAAGGAGATACTAACACCTGGTATTATAATATCCAGAAAGCTAGCATGGTAGTACAAAGAATTATTTGTGATTATTCACAATGTTGAAGAAAAATAGATCTGTAGTAGATTATTGATGAAACGTACATCAGAAATCAGCTGGCCCAGTGGCTTCCACAATCATCTGGACAGCTTTATTCATATGATGCACATCTGTGCCTTTCACTGAAAATTCTTGATCTAGGTCAATTGTTCATTTTATAGATAAAGAGACAGTGACTCAGAAAGGTTAAGTGACTTTGTGAAAATCAAAGTTATTGTTTATGAACATGTTGGGAGCAGCATAAATCCTCGGGCACATCAGGATGCCTTTCTTTTTTTTTTTTTTTTTAATTTTTATTTATTCATTTATTTATTTATTCATTCATTTATGGCTGTGTTGGGTCTTCGTTTCTGTGTGAGGGCTTTCTCTAGTTGTGGCAAGTGGGGGCCACTCTTCATCACGGTGCAGGATGCCTTTCTTTGTGAGGAAGGAGGTGTTGTTTTACTTTTACAGTCATAGAATTGGGGAGCCATTTGATTCTTCTTGTATTATTCTTAAATCTCAGGAGTTCAGCACTACCACCTTCTTCTCTTTCAAAAGGTACCCACGTCCCACCCACATTTGCAGCTCCACATCACTCAAAAGCTAAAGGTTTTGAATTCTGCTTCTACTTAGTGAAACACAGTTCTTTCCAATAGCATATTTTAGCCATTGGAAAAGCTGATTGTTTTTTTTTCCGGAGCTGAATTGGTTGTTTTCTTCCCTCTAGCTCTGTGAAAGATGCATATTTGTTTTCATGTTTTCTGTTTTGGTCTTTTTACATTTTCATGAAAAATCCCGTTGATAATCCCTTATTACCTATATTTAGCAAACCTCAAAAGCTTCCTCCAAATACAGCCTGGTGGAGCTTTGGCCTCAGGCAAACTTCAGGTGGCTGTGGCCAAAACAGCAACTCTCATCTGAGTGAGTTACAAACTAAACAGAAGGTGTTTGGAATCTTAAAACCGATATTAGAATATTGTCTGGGAATCCACCTTGGTTCTACTGAGCCTGCAAAAGGCCTCACTTACTATTCCTCATGCATCCATCAAAATGGATTGTTATTCAGTGAGCAGAAGTGCAGGTGTTACATTGAAGAGTTGCAAAGGGAGCCATTTTGCACTAACAATAGAGGTTTATGACACATACTTGTACTTTATAGTTCAAAACACAGACTTTGAGTTTCTAAACCCCTCCACTGTTTGGCTTCCATTTTTTTCTCATACACCCATGAAAACACCCTGCAACCAAGACAGTGGACTTACCCATCAACCCTGAAAATTTTCTCATGCCACTTTGTAATTCCTCCCTTCTAGCTCTTCTCCCAAACCCCTTGCAAAACAATCACTGATCTGTTTTGTGTCTCTGTACATTAGTTGGCATTTCCTAGAGTTTTATATAAATGGAATCACATGGTATGCATTCTTTTTTTTCAGTCTCCTTTGTTGCCTTTAACTCTTTGTTTTTATTTTATTTTAGTGATTACTTTAACTCTTTGTTTTTACTCTATTTTAGTGGTTGCTTTAGAGTTTATAGTAATGCATCTTTACCTTTAAATAATTTTATACTACTTTAGATATAGTATATGAATCTTATAATAGTTTATTTCTATTTCTCACCTCCCATGCTTTATGCTATCATCACACATTTTACCTATACATATGTTATAAACCTCACAATACATATTATTTTTGTTTAAACAGTCAATTTTTAAAACAGATTTCAATAATAAGAAAATACATTTTTTCCTATGTAGTTACTATTTGTAGTGCTCTTCATTCCCTTGGGTAGATCCATCTTTCCATCTGGTCGTCTTTTCTTTCTGCCTGAAGGACTTCCTTTAACATTTATTATAGTGCAGATCTGCTCTTGATTAATTGGTATTACTATCCCCACCTCTCTCACCTTTTATCTTTCTTTCTTTCTTTCTTTCTTTCTTTTTTTTTTTTGTTGCAATCCACATTTGAACCCTCCTCTGGTGTACATTCCAGATCAATTGAGCTGGTCTTAGGTATTTAGTTTTCTACTTATATGTTAGCCTCTCTATTTCATCATCTTTTAGAGAATTGATTCTCAAAATTTCCTTTGAATTTTCCTATGAATTTTAAAGTCAGCTTATTGATATTTACAAATATATTTACTGGAATTTTGATTGGGATTGTACTGAATCTACAGATTAAACAGGGGTGAAACAACTTGATAATATTGAATCTTCCAATCCATGACTGCTTGTATAACTCTTCATTTATTTAGATTTTCTTTGATTTCTTTCATCAGTAGTTTTTTGTATTTAGATCTTTACCTATTTAGATTTATACCTAAGTATTTCAGTTTGGGGTGCTATTGCAAATGGTATTGTTGTTATTGTTATTACTATTATTACATTTCAGTATTCAATTTCTCATGTGATATATGGTAATGCAATTGACTTTTGCAAGTCGAATTTGTATTCTGAGACTATGCAAAACTCATTTATTAGTTCAGGGAATATTTTGTGGATTCTTTGGAATTTTCTACATAGAAAATCATACTACCACTAAGTAAAAATAGACTTATTTCTCCTTTTCCAATGTATGCTTTTTATTTCTTTTCTTGCCTTACTGCACCAACTAGAACTTCACTAGCCAGAACTTCCAGTACAATGTTGAATAGGAATAGCAAGAGAACATTCTTGCCTTGTTGTAGAGCTTAGGAGAAAAGCATTTCATTTTCACTAGTAAGTATCAAGGTAGTTGTTGGTCTTCGGTAAAGGCTTTATTAGGTTAAAGGAGTTTGCTTGCAAAGAGTTGTTATTGTTAATATATGAGAATGTATCATGAATGAATATATACTGCTTTTTGTTGAAAGCTTTTTCTGCAAGTATTAATATGATCATTTTTTGTTGTTGTTGTTTAGTCTGTTAGTATGGTGAATTGCAATGATTGAATTTTGAATGTTGAAGCAGTCTTATATTCCTGGGATAAACTCCACTTGATTGTGACATATTGTGTTTTCTATATATTGCTGGATTTGATTCGTTAATATTTGTTATACCTTTTTGTGTTTGTGTTCATAGGAGATGATGGTCTGTAGTGTTCTTTCCTTGTAATGTTCTGTCTGCTTTTGCTATTAACCTAATGCTGACCTCATAGGATGATTTCAAAGTAGTCCCTCTTCCATCTTCTGGAAAGGAATATGTAGGTTGGTATTATTTCTTTCTAAAATGCTTGGTAGAATTCAGTGGTGAAACTGTCTGGGTCTAGAGGGTTTTGTTTAGTTTTGTCTTGGCAGATTTAAAACTATAAATTTAATCCATTTAATACATATATAGGGTTATTCAGTTATCTACTTCTTCTTCAGTGGATTTTGGTGGTATGTGTCTTTCAAGGAATTGGCCCATTCCATCTAAGATTTTAAATGTATG
Organism: Eschrichtius robustus; assembly: GCF_028021215.1. Classification (NCBI taxonomy): domain Eukaryota; kingdom Metazoa; phylum Chordata; class Mammalia; order Artiodactyla; family Eschrichtiidae; genus Eschrichtius; species Eschrichtius robustus. The sequence goes on from NC_090839.1 coordinate 36,323,010, forward strand.
GGCATAGTGTTGGTCAAAATAATCTTTTATTATCTTTTAATGTCTGTGGGATCAGTAGTTATGTCTCTTATTTTTCTTGAATGATGTGGGTAATTTGTGATATTTCCTTTTTTTTCTTGGTTAGCCTGACTAGAGATTTATCAATTTTATTGATCTCTTCAAAAAATCAGCTTTTGGTTTCATTGGTTTTCTCTAGTGTTTTTCTGTTTTTCAATTTAATCATGCTGTAATTTTTATTATTTATGTTGTAAATGTTTCTTCAGGTTTAATTTGTTCTTTCTTTAGTTTCTTGGGTAGAAATGTAGATTATTAATTTTAGAGATTCCTTCATTTCTAATATGTGCATTCAGTGATTCAAACTTCATTTTCTGCACTACTTTAGCTGCATCCCAAAAATTTTGATATGTTTTATCTTCAATTTTATTTAGTTCAAAATATTGTTTATTTTCCTTAAAATGTTCTCTTTGATCCATGCATTGTTTAGAAGTGTACTTTTTAACTTTCAAATATTTGGAATTTTATCAGATATCTTTCTGTTATTGAATTCTACTTTAATTCATTTATGGTCCAAGAATGCACATTGTGTGCTTTATATTCTTTTAAATTTGTTAGATTTGTCTTATGGCCCAGAATACGGTTATCTTGGTGAATATTCCATGTATACTTAAAATATGTGTATTCTGCTGTGTTGGATTAAATATTTCATGAATATCAATTAGGTTAAGCTATGAGATAATGTTCAGATTGTTTATATGCTTGCTGATTTTTTGCCTACTTGTTTAATCTACTGTTGTGAAAAGGTGTTGAAGTCTTCAACTATCATGGTAGATTTGTCTGTTTATTCTTTCAGATCCCTTAATTTTTGCCTCAAGCTCTGTTGTTAAGTGTATGCATGTATAATATTTTTTACATATTCTTGGAGAATTGACCCCTCTATTATTATGTAATATCTCTCCTTATCCTTCATAATCTTCCTTGTTTTGAAGTCTGCCTTGTCTGGAATTAATATAGCTACTCCAACCTTCTGGTTAGTGTTTGCATGGTATATTTTCTCCACCCCTTAATTTTTAACACAGCTACATATAGATTAAAAAAAAAAAATGTGTGTTTTTGGTAGATAGCATATAGTTGAGTCTTGTTTTCTGCTGTTGTTGTTTATTTTGTTTTCCTTTTAACCAATATGACAGTCCCTGTCATTTAGCAGGGGTATTTAAACCACATGCCTTTAAAATAATTATTAATACATTTGATTTTAAAATATATCATGTTGCTACCTGTTATCTATTTATTGTATTTATTATTTGTTTTTTGTTTTCCCTTATCTTATCCTTTCTGGTTTTAAAGTTTTTCCTTCAACTGTATCTTTTTTTATTCACTTATTCACATTAAAAAAAAAATTTTAGTGGTGGTGCTAGAGTTTGAAATATGCTCTTTAGAAATTATTTGTCTATTTGCAAATAGTATTATACAACTTTATGTGTAGTAAAAGTACCTTATTACAGTATATTCTCATCTTCCTCCCACCTCTATGTCAGTGTTGTCATATATTTCACTTTCAGATACACTATATATATAAACACCCAATCCATTTTTACAGTTGCTGCTTAAATAAATAACTATCTTTTAAGGTGATATTGAAAATAATAGAAACAAAGTTAGATTTTACCCTTATTTATTCTGTTTCCAACACTCATTTATTTATGTAGATCTAAGTTTCTGACCTTAATTGCATTCCTTCTGCCTAAAGAACTTCCTTTAAGTTCTTTTGTCATAGGGAACATCTACTAACAATTAATTCTCTCACTTTTTGTTTGCTTCTGAGAAACTCTTCATGGGTCACTTTTGCAAAATAGAGAATTCTGGGTTGAGAGGTCTCCTTTTTTCTCTTTCAATACTTTAAAGCCCTCTATTATTTTCTTTTTGCATAGTTCCTAATGAGAAATCTGCTTTAATTCTTATCCTTGTGCCTCTGTAGGTAAAGTTTTCTTTGTTTTTTTTTTCTTCTAACTTCCCTCAAGAATTTCTCTTTTTATTTGGTTTTCTGCAGTTTGAATATGATATCTCCAGATTTGGTGTTTGGGGTATTTATTTTATTTGGATTTCTGGTTTGGTGTTTCAGAAATTTTGAACATTATTTCTTCAAGAATTTTATCTGTCCTTCTAGCATTCCAATTATCCTTATGTTACACCATTTGATATTATTCCACAGGTCTTGGATGCTCTGTCTTTTTTTCTCTCCACATTTTACCTTTTTGTGCTTCAGCTTGTGTAATTTTTGTTGCCTTTTCTTCAAATTAACTGATTCTTTCCTCAGCTCTGTAAAATCTAGTAATGGATCCATTGAAAATCTTCTTTTCTGTTACAACATCTTGTATTTCTAATATTTTCATTTGATTGTTTTTTATAGATCCCACCTCTCTGCAGAAATTACCTATCTAATTTTGTATGTTTACTATCTTTTTATTTAGCTTTTAATATTTCTGAATCTGGTTCTGATGATGGCTTTGTTTCTTCAGAGTACATTTATTGCCTTTTGGCATATTTTATATATATTTTTTATTGGGAGCTGGGTATATTGTATCATGTTTGATATTCCTGACACAAGCATCTTTGCCATAGACATCTTTTCCACAATTACTTTTGCCACAAACATCTTCACCATATAACTAGTTGTCTGTAAGGTGATTTTGCTGTAAAAGATAAAATAACAAAAAATAGAAGAGGGACATTAAAAGGACGTGAGAAACATGAGAAATGAATAACAAAATTAAGAGGACTTTATTGTGAAATACAAAATATTTGAATACATTTAAAATGTGTGTAGATTCATGGCAATACTTTGCAAATATTTGATTTTATATTGTGGGTTGTACATAAGTATTTGTCTTCCAAGTTTTTTTCTTTATAGTATATTATACTTTGTGGTTGTTGTTGCTGATGGTTTATCTCCTCATTTGGCTTTGCACATTTTCTGTTTTGCTAATATTTCTTCCTTCATTAAGAGAGGCATCAATTTCCAAACACTAGGATGCATATTTGTAACTGAGCTTTGCATTGTGTTGTGAAAGCCTCTGTGTTGTGAAATGTGAGTTTAATGCTGCATCTTCAAAGTCCTCGGCCTCTTTCTCCTCCAAGGTAGTGTGTTTCAGAATAAGAAATCAAGTCTTGAGGCAAATCATTGTCATCTGTCAGCTCAATAAAACCATGAATAATGTTGCTAACTGGAAGAAATGCTAATGCATTTCAACCAGATGAAGCCAAATTATCAAACCAAAAGTTGGTTTGATAAAACTAGTTATTTTATCTTTTGTGGCAGGCAAAATTGCCTTATGGCCAATTAGTTATATAGAGAAAATGTTTGCAGCAAAGATGTCTATGGTAAAGATACTTACAGCAAAAGTACCTAGAACCATATTGTATAGAACCATATTTACCAAGATACTGAGATAAATCTATTTATGGTAACCTATCCAGTGCTGGGCAGTATTTGAGGTTTGCTATTCCTGTGGTTACCAGTGTTGAGAGCTGTTGTTTCTATGTATACCTGAGACTTCAAATTCCTCTAGTTAATTTTTTTGTTTTCCATCTTGGAACTTTACTTTGGGTTTTTACTCTGAGAGGGTCTGACTTGTGCATCTCTCTGAGCTGAAATACATTGTTACTATTATTGCAGGTTTGTTAGTGTGGGATGCAGTGAAGGAGACCAGTCTTTTTTTTTTTTTTTAAACTTTTTTTCCCCCCGCAGTTGCATTTTTTTAATTAATTAATTAATTAATTTATGGCTGTGTTGGGTCTTCTCCTCTGTGAGAGGGCTTTCTCTAGCTGCGGCAAGCGGGGGCCACCCTCCATCGCGGTGGGCGGGCCTCTCACCATCGCGGCCTCTCTTGGTGTGGAGCACAGGCTCCAGACGCGCAGGCTCAGTAGTTATGGCTCACGGGCCTAGTCACTCCGCGGCATGTGGGATCTTCCCAGACCAGGGCTCGAACCCGCGTCCCCTGCATTGGCAGGCAGATTCTCAACCACTGTGCCACCAGGGAAGCCTGGAGACCAGTCTTAATGTCTGATTTAAATATCAATGTTTAGTGTCCACAGTGGGCCCGTTTCTAAGGAGTGTGACCCTTATAATTGATTCTGACCCTTATCCAGGGATGGAGTTTTTTCCCCCTCCCCTATTTCCTTCTCTGGCTGAAATGGATATCATCCTCCAATGTTCTCAGTCTACGCACCAGATGCACCCCTTTAGATAAAGTGTTGTGTTTTTTTTTTTTTTTTCTCTTTTGTTTTTTAGCTGAGAGAGGACAGTTTGTCAAGAAAGAGTTTCCTTCTCTCAGTTGCAATGGTACAATCTGGAAATATGTACCTCCGAATATTAAATCTTTTTATTTATTTATGTATTTTTGGCTGTGTTGGGTCTTCGTTTCTGTGCGAGGGCCTTCTCTAGTTGCGGCGAGCGGGGGCCACTCTTCATCGCGGTGCGCGGGCCTCTCACTATTGCGGCCTCTCTTGTTGCGGAGCACGGGCTCCAGACGCGCAGACTCAGTCGTTGTGGCTCACGGGCCCAGTCGCTCCACGGCATGTGGGATCTTCCCAGACCGGGGCTCGAACCCGTGTTCTCTGCATTGGCAGGCAGACTCTCAACCACTGCGCCACCAGGGAAGCCCAATATTAAATCTTTTGTTCCACAAGGGTTGTGGGTCTTCAGCAGTGGCTGCTGTCCCCTCCTCCAGAAAGCGCGATGAGGAGAACTTTCTCCATATTTTCCCTTTCTTTCCTGTGATTTCCTGGTGGGGTTCATTGAGGAAAAGCTTGCAATATTATGAAACCCTCCTATGAATTTGATTGACTAGGGGGTCCACATTTTCACACTAGAACACTCTCAGCCTCCAAAAATGTATTCATCAACACCTCTAGTATAATGTTTTTAACAGCTTACCAATGGCTTCTACTCCAGGCAAGCAAATGTTTGGATACTGTGTCTCATGCAGGTGTTTGTTTCTCTCGGTCTCAGGATTGCCATCTATGAACTTGATTTCTGATGGATTCATGAAAAGTTATTGATCAGATATCTGTTCAGCTTTTCTTTCTTAAGGGTGGGAGCCTTTTTTCTTCACTCTTTACTTATCTGGGCTAAAACCAGACGTCTACCCACTTACATAATAACTGAGGTTTTAAAATGTTCTCCATCTCCTAGTTATAAAACTGTCCATTGGTTTTATTTGTTCTCTTTGTTGTTCTGTATAGTCTTTCAGGGCAAGATACGTGGAGATATTCAAATTAAGAAGTGATCATCAACTCATGGACCAGTTGCCTTTGTCCAATCCTGAAAAATCATTTCTCGTTGATAGCATGCTTCTCTGTAGGCTTTGATTTACCAGAATTAAAGTGATTCTCTCTGGAATAGTAACTTTGATGATACAGTTTTTCTGTCTCATCTAGACTCATTCTAGTTTGACTTAAAGAGAGCTAACTTTAATTTCATGGAATATTCTGAATAAGATCTAACTAAAGCAGAACTCTGTAAGACTGACCCATCTTGGGGCACAGCACCAAATTTCTGTGGTTAAAATTTAATTTGAATTGGCATTAATAATTGTATTACTTCTGCCTTTTATAAGGCTTAGAGGTTACTAAAATTTCTAGGTGATTGGCTCATAAACTAATGACATAGTAAAAATTCCATTATTTTTCATTTTTACAAATGACTTTTCCAACTAAATTTGCTATTTTGTACTTAATGTTCTTAAACGTCTTATTGTTTTGGGTATTGCATTCCTGATTATCAAGATTACTTTAAGTATATAATTTTAATTTTACAAGGTATTATCTTTTACAAATTTGCTAAACATTCTATCTGTCTATCACAATGTTGAGAAAATTGTGTAGAATGGGATCAAGACAGAACCACAGAAATTTCCATCTAGGTTGGTACAGAGCCATTAATCAAGGCTCTATGCATTAGTTATTAATCTGTCGATGGAGCTATATAATTTATTTATTAATGAGCTGAATTTCAGCCTTATATCTACAATGTCTCAAGAAGGCTGCTGGATGCTTATTTGATATAATGAAAAAAAATTATCTCTATGCTTTCTTAACCCTACAATTTGTTCTTAACGAATTTATGTTATTTTCAACAGATTATAGTACTCCTTTGAAATTTCTTATATTATATTTTCAATAAATATGGGAATTGAGCCAAATAGAATTTACTGGTCTCTAGAATCCACCGTTCATTCCCTTTCTTTCTTCTTTCCTTCCTCTTTCTTTTAATTAAATATTTATCACACTCAGATCTATTTACAACTTTGCCATTATCCACTATTTCTGAGAAATTAGCAAGAAATAGTGATATAACATGTTCAAAACCTGCTAGGATTCCAAGTAAAATTTACCTCTGCTTTTACAGCACCTAGATGAATTCTTGGTAATTAGAAATTTATTAGTATTTTTAACCTACCTTGAGTTATAGTTTTCTCTTCACATTATTTATTACATCATTTTAACTTGAAAATAAATTTATTTATTGAAGTTATATTTTAAATATTAAAGTAAGATTCTCTTATTTCCTTAGGATATTTTATGTTTTAAATAATGTACTCAGGATGTTTTAACTTCTGTTAAAAACAATAATTATTTTGAGAGAATTTATTTGAATTTCTAAGTATTCTTTATATTTGCAAATGCAATAATTGAAAGTTTCCCATTCCTCTAGCTTGGGATTTTTCTTTGTGTTAAAGGGTTACAATGATTAAGCATATAAATGAAATATTATAGAGGATTTATCACCAGTTGTACAAAATGAGTAATAACCAAAATTAATAGTCATTTCATATATTCTCACAGCTCTGATACTAAACTTAGTTGGTATAGTCCAATGACAGATTCACCCATATCTTCTGTCCAAAACATAATTAAAAAATAAAATTATCATGTTTAAAATATCATCCTTAGTAGAAGATATCTAACCATAAACCAACAAAATGTGATTATGGCTCATATCTCCAGTTTGCCAATGGAAGTAGAAGTAATGTAATAATAAGTCCACGAATATACAGCATATAGGAGACAGGACTATGTGGTAAGTATACTCTTTCATTTACAAATGAACTTAAGCCTATATATATATATATATATATATATATATATATATATATATATATATATATATAATGTATGCTGCAGTGTAACAAGTTCAATAGACATTTATGACTGTTTAGAAATTTTAGTTTTATATTTTGATTATATCCATTTAAATTTTGAACTTGAAACATCATTTCATTAGTATAGATTTGTTCACTGAAATTATTAACATATGTTTAACATTATGTATATATATATGCATATCTATATGCATATATATTCTTATGAATGTATTATTTGAAGAAAGGGAACAAAGCAAAGACTCTTTTTTAAAAAAGGGTGTAATCCGAACTCACTTAAGATGCCATATTTAGACTTTGGCTATGTTTTCTTTCTTTACGTTCTTTCTTTTTCTTCCTTCTTTCCTTCTTTCCTTTGTTTCCAAGTGATCATGTGTAAAAAATGCTGACATTAAGCTCTAGCAGCCTGAATGTCTATGCCTGTATTAAGTGGAAGGTTTGCTCTGAGACCCACATCTCCAAGGCATCAGAAGTGCTCACTTTGATACATGTGAGACAGGTGAAATTCTTAGTTTCATATCTACCATACCATGTATCTCCCACTATTCCTTAGGCCCCTCTGTCTCATTTTTATTTCCATGCCTGATTCCTTTTCCTTTGTACAGTCTCAAATGTTGTGAATTTCAAAATTCTCTTCTTGGCCTACATCTTAGTTTCAATCTCCATTTTCCCACTGGTGACCATCCATTATCCTTGTCCCGGGATGATAGATGGATTCCTAAGTACAGATGGATTCCTAACTCACTAGCTTAGATCAGTATTCTGGTTCCAGACTCATATTTTCAAATGCCTTCTGAAAGCCCCAGCTATGTGCCTCCAACTCATACAGCCCCTTATTCATTAATTTAAAAAAGAGTTACTGAGTTGTACTCTGGGCTGGAATTAAGTGCTTGAGATCCTTTAGTTAACAAACAGACAATGATCTTTACCTTTGTGAAGGTTACATCATCATGAGTTTGTGTGTGTGTGTGTGTGAGAGAGAGAGAGAGTCAGAGAGAGACAGAGGTAGATAATAAGTAATTCACAAACATTGTGCTATTTTATTTATTTATATTTGTAAATAAATTTATATTTATAAATAAATAAATAAAATGTATATAATTTGTGCTATTTTATATATGAGCAAGGTGGTAAGTGTTATGAAAAAAATGTTCACCTTAGGGTAAGGTAACCAGGAGTGTCTGGGAATTGTGGTCCTTATAACTTTAAATAGAATTTTTAGTGTAGATTTTATTTTGTAGGTTTATTTAAGCAAAGAGTTGAAGGAGATGTAGGAATAAGGCCTTGCATCTCTAAGGCGGAGCAATCAAGGCAGAGGGAATGCAATGCAAAGGTTGTACTTCAGGGATAAGCCTGGGTCTTCTGGGGTGGTCAGGAGACTGGTGCTTACCAGAGAGTGCAAACTAGGAGACGAGCAGGAGAAGACATCAGGGAGGCAATGCAGACCAAGCCTGCAAGTCCACATGAGCTGCTGTAGACTCTGATTTTTACTCAGAATCAGAGGGGAAATCACTGCAAGGTCCTGAGCAAAGGAATGACTACTCTGCCTGCTGGATCACTTTACCATCCAACTGTTCAAAACTCAAACGAGTCATTCCACTTACTTAATCCTCCAACCCAGCCCTCCTGCCCTACCTTAATTTCTTATGAAATTCACCCTGTCTCCCAAGCCAGAAATGAAATAGAAATTTATTTCTTGCTCATATAATAGTCCAATGCAGGTGTTTCTCATCAGCAGGTGACTCTCTCCCACTCAACAATTCAAATACCAAGGTTTTTGCATCTTATGGTTCTTCAGTCCCTTAGGACCTCATTAGCAGACAGCCAGCAAAAGGAGAAAGAAGACCTGGAGGAGGGGCCTCTCCTCCAGAGGTAGCTCACACCCCTTCCTCCCTGTTCTATTAATGAGAACTCAAATATATGGCTCACTTCAGTGAGACAGAGGCTGGGAAACATAGTCTAGCTGCGTACCCAGAGAGAAAAGACTTGGATAAACAGTTAAACATTCTTTTACTCATCAAATAATAGTTAAATTAATTGATTTGACAAACTAAAAACTTTTGTCAAAACTTTTCTGCTTTATTCAGTTCGTATCCTTGCTACCTGAATTTATGGAAAAGTCTAACTCTTCTCTAAGATTTCAGTCTTTTCTATAAATGTCCTGTTTCTGACATGCAAATGTGGTCATTTTCACACATTTCCAGGAGCTCCCCACAACTCCTTACACTGATACTCGAGCCCTTGCCTGATCAGATATAAAGACTTTTCTGACCTCACATTCCACTGACCCTGTTGAGACTGTTTTCATGATGCCATGTTATCTGCTGTCCCCAAATCATCTGTGCCCTGTCACAGGCTGCAGGTGCCATATACACATGGTAAATGCCAACTCTTCAAGCAGTGGATTTGTCTCCTGTAAGACCACCTCAAACCTCGCCAGAAAATTTCAAGAAATGAATGCTTGGTGGGCTTGACGTCCCACACCTACTTAGTTGTGACCCGGGACACAGTGGCTCTGGACATGATAGGAAACAGATGCATTTTGTTTACTACAAAATTGATTCAACACAGCAATGTCTCATTCTCTCTCTCTCTCTCTAGCTCTCCTTCCCCCCTCACTTTTCACATTTACTCTTTTTTCTTTCCTCTTTTCTTCCTTTCTTCCTTCCTTTTTTTCTTTCTTTCTTTTTCTCTTTCTTTCTTACTTTCTTTCTTTCTTTCTTTCTCTTTTCTTTGTTTCTTTTCTCTTCCTTCCTTCTTCTCTCTCTCTCTCTCTCCCTCTCTTTCTTTCTTTCTTCTTCTCATTTTTCACCTAGGCAGGGTTTAGAGTGTTTGAGCCGGAGTACCTCATATTTTCAAAGCATGGGTTGAATAAAATAATGTTGAAGATTTCATCTAGCACCAGAAATGATGTATTCTAAAGGTCATGAACGTGAGACCTCATCTTTTATAGCACCTGCATTGTGATGCCTGGATTGAGTTTGTGAGGCCAGTGTTTCCTACAGACCCCAGAATACTCTCCAGAAACCACTATCTACATACATCACGTTTGTTGGACACAGACCATCTGATCAATATTAGATTTCTGGGGGGTAAAGAATTCAGATGCTATTTAACAGTAAGACCTTTCAAGGTCAAAAAATATGTCCATTCCTATCTCCTTCTCCAATCCATCTGAAAAATATTTGGAAATTAAGCAGGTGTGTAACATGTGAGTTTTCTTTAAGATGGAATTGCCTACTCCTTTTGGTTCTGACTGCCAACGGTATTTTTACAATTAATTTAACATTAGATAGACATGAAGAAACATGTTTCTTATCTCTGCAGGAGACCGTACAAAGTAATTGGGGACAGATTACTCTTTTATTTCAGATTGGTATTATTTTTCATGTCTTGCATCAATATTTTTCTTATACTGAAGGAAGGGCAGAACTGTGTGCACCTGCACCTTTGCTATCTAATATTAATGCTTCTCCACAAGTGGTTCAAAGTGTATTTATCAGTGTCTTGAATTTATTTATTCTTTATTGAAGTTACAGTTATTAAATTATCCTTAAAAAATCAATTATTTGTCAAAGAAAAAAAACTCATTTTAGAAAGATTTGTGTGTGTGTTTGAGAGTAGAGAATTTTAACTATATAAAAATTACGATGACTAGCACATATTAGCCACCCAATAACTATTTGTTAACTATGTTCTTCCCTTTTATTTTTCTATGTTGGATAAGATAAGATAAAACCCACTAAAACTAGAACAAAAACTAACAAAAACAATAAAATAAGTGTTTACTAAAAACTCTCCAGAAAAAATTTTGAACAATTTTTTTTTCATATTAGTTGTAATGAGAATTTTTGGAATTTAAATTCATATTTTCTCCTCCACCAAAGGGAGTCTCAAGAAAAAAAAAAAAATTAACTTCATTATAAAATGACACCTGACATACAGCGAATCTATTGACTTCACAAGCCCGGGATAAACTGCCACAAATTCACGGTTTAGTTTCATTATGTTGATGCCATACAAACATGCATTTATAAGACACATTATTATACTCTTTCTACATTAATTTCTTCAAATTTACTTCTGGAAAAAAAATTGTTTTTCTTCTTCATAAAGTTCTTTTGAAGTGGTATGTATCATAAATATATTCATGGATCCATACTCATGTATCAAACTGTGTATTTATCATCTCTGCTTGAATGCTTTGCAGGTATATTAAAGATAAAGTTAGAATTTCATTTCTTGGGTTGTTTGCATATCTTGGCTTATGTGAATAATGCAGAGATAAACATGGGTGTACAAATATATCTTTGAGATCTCGATTTAAAGTTTTTTTGTTAAATACCCTGAAGTGGGATAGCTGGATATGATGACTCTATTCTTAATTTTTTTGAGGAATCTTAATTTTGTTTTCCATAGTGGCTGCATGATGATTTTACATTCCCATCAACAGTGTACAACGGTTCCATTTTCTTCACATTCTCACCCACACTTCTTCTTTTTACCCTGATAATTACCACCCTAATGGATGTGAGGTGATATCTCCTTGTGGCTTTGATTTGCATCTCCCTGATGAATAGTGATGTTGAGCATTTTTCATGTACCTGTTGGTCATTTGTTTGTCCTCTTTGGAGAAATGTCTATTCAAAATGTGGTATATACATACAATGAATTATTCTTCAGCCTTAAAAAAGAAGGAAATACTGCCACATGCAACAACATATATGAACCTTGAGGACATTATGCTAAATGAAATAAACCAGTCATAAAAGGATAATTACTGCATGATTCCACTTATGTTAGATCTCTAAAAGAGTCAAACTCATAGAAGCAGAGAGTAAAATCATGATTGTCAGGGCAAAGGGGAGGGTGGGATGGGGAGTTGTTCAACAGGTATAAAGTTTAAGTTACGCAAGATGAATAAATTCTAGACATCTGTTGTACAACATCGTGCCCATAGTTAATAATACTCTATTGTACACTTACAAATTTGGCAAGTGGGTAGATCACTGCTGAGTGTTCCTAACACAGTAAAAAAGCCACTAAATGTCTTAGTTCTTTCTCTAGTCATTCACCCCTGAAGAAATGTCTTTATCAGTTAAAGAGCTGCTAAAACAAAACAAAACAAAAGGAAGGAAAAAACCAACACCGATTTTCAGTTTCTTTGATCACCCTCTCTCACTCTCACATTCAATCCATGTTCTATTCATTTCATCTCTAGATTTATCTTGGATGTGTCCACTGTTTTACATCACCACCTTTATGATCCGGGACCAAGCCACCATTTTCAATTTTGTAGATGCTGTGGAATCCTCTAACAAAATTTTCACTTCACTGTTGTCTTCTCCTATATATTCTTTAGAGAATATCCAAAGTGATCTTTTTAAAACTTGAAAATATCATGCACTGTCCCATTGCTTGAAAGTCTGCAATGGTCTCTAATTGCGCTTAGAGTAAAAGCCAAATTCCCCACCACGGCAAATCCCTCCCTGCTCTGGCCTTTGCTTACTTCTCTCTAAAGTTAACTTGATCTACTTTCCTGTCCTCAAGAGGTGAGTTCATTCCACTTAGTTGAGGCTGTTCTGTGTATCTGGGTCACCCTTCTGCTGACTTTTGTCAATGCTCTACCTTCCCAAATTCCAGTTCTCTGGTTTAATGCTATATCTTTAGAAAGAGCATTTGTGATTAACCCAACAGTATTAACGTTCATAACCCACTAGTCTTTTCCCCACCATTCGGTGTTTTATTTTAATACTACAGACTACTTTCCACATATTGTAACTTCAGTAGAAGCTTTATCATTTCGTATGACTGGAACCAGTAGTTGGTTGAATAACTGCAATCACAACAAAATGACAAAGACTAAAATTATTTATTTTAACTGTGTGTTAACAAAGATATGTGCTTTCCTTTACTGAACTTTAAGTATGTTGTTGAATGATTGGAGGTTTTTCTAGATCTTTCTTTTAATAGCATAACCCACACTACTTTGATTATTATTTCTAGTTTCAATTGCTTAATTTAAATTAAATGAGAAACTAAAGATACCTGTGAAACAATCAGAATGTCAATCCTTCTAGATTTTGATACATTTTAAAAATTGTTTGTAGATGTATCTCTTGCTCTTAATTTGGCAGGGTTTCCTGTTGTTTATTTGTCTTTCTCGATTGTTTTGTTTTGTTCTTATTGCATTTCTCCAAAAATTGTGCTTATATTTTTTTCTCATAGTAATCACACAGAGACTAAAACTGTTTACATCCTGTCCTTGTGCTCCTCAAATGACATATCTGTATTGCCCAGACCTGGAAATGGCACATATTACATTTACTCACATTCTATTGGCTAGTCCTCAGTCACATGATCACAGTTAACTGCTAAAGAGGCAGGGAGTGTAATGTAAATGAGTGCTCAGGAAGAAGAGGAAATGGGCTTGGTTAGCACATAGCCAGTGTTGGTAAAACTCTTTTTTAAGTCCACTTTAATATTGTGATACAAATTGGGCCCTATTTAATATGGTAAGTTCAAAAAAGAAGATGAACTAAGTTTTGTAAGTGTTATTTGTTCTGGAATGTTCCATGTAACAGTCTGTTTATCCTTCTTATTCAAATCTCCGGGCAGGCATTGCCTGAAAAGACAAGTTAGTAGGAGGTATTTTATCCTATTAATGGTATCCTCCTTTAGAAATTACTCAGCATATATAGAGACAGGATCAGAAAGAGACCTCTTGAAAAAAATATATATATATATATCATGAGGATCATAATATAAGTTGGCATTATACATAGTATAATGTTATAGACATCTAACTATTAAAATAGTCTCTACTATTTCCTGGCCTACCAGTCAGTTCTGTTGGCTCTCACTTACCTACTAGGTGTCAGTTAAACATTCTTGAGATTTAATAAAAAATTGACATTGGTGGCTGCATCAAGATTGTTTTGTTGGCCAGGAATAGCTGCCATACAGGTGGATTAATCCTGGGTAGAATTCCTTAGAAGTACTGAAAATACCACCTCACCAAATATATCACATTACTCAGGAATAAACTGTGATTTATAAAACCCACTTTTAAAGAGACTTGGCTGGGTTATTTTTCACAGAAATCCCAACAAAATATTAATATCTTAACTGGAGAGAGTAATAAATTAACCTCATACTGCATTATTATCTCATCATGAATGAATGTATTAAATTACCTAACTCTATGCAAATGGCTGAAGGTATGCAGGGGAGGACAGGTGAAATTGTAATGGCAAAGTTTGGGGAGAATAGAAAACTGGATATAGATACTGAATTAAACACTTCTGGCAGGTAGGGGGCATTAGGGGAGTAGAAAAGTAGCACTAACTTATAAAAATTTTTTTGTTCTGGACATGCGCCTGTACTTCTTGTTCAGGGCCTGCTTGTTGCAAGTGTTTACTATTTCTGCTCTAAAGAGCAGTTATAAAAGCCCTTATATTATGCAATAGCCACTTCCATACAATATAAAATGACATCATCTCCTGGTTGGAAAGCAACATCAAACATCAGACCAATCATATGTCAGTGGGAACTCAAGATAGATTTTTTTAGCAGCTTTATTGAGATATGACTAATATTAAACTGCACATATTTAGCATATACAATTTGATGAGTTTGGACATATGCTTATGCTTGTGAAACCATCACCATAATCAAGGTAGTAGACACATACATCACCTTGAAAAGTTTCCTTGTGTCTCTTTGTTGTTGCTGTTGTTATTGTTTTGGTTTTTTTGTTTCTGGATTTCATAAGAACCATTAATATGAGATCTACTTTCTTAACAAAAGTTTAAGTACACAATACAGTATGGGTGCTATGCTATACAGCAGATCTATAGAACTCATTAATCTTGCATAACTAAAGCTATGTACCAATTAAACAACTCCTTGTTTCCCTCTCCCCTTGGTCCCTGAATCACCATTCTATTCTCTACTTCTATAAGTACCTCATGTAAGTGGAATCATGCAGTATTTGCCCTTCTGTGATTGGCTTATTTCATATAACATAATTGCTGTACAACAATAAAAGCAATTAACTCTATGTATACACAAACATGGCTAAACCTCAAAAAATTTTGTTGAGGAAAATAAGCCATACACAAAGGAGTACATACTGTATGATCCATTTATACAAAATCCAAGAAAAAATTACCCTATGGTAATAGAAATCAGCATAATGGTTTTCTTGGGTTTAGATGAATATTAATTACTAGAAAAGTGAACAAGAGAATGTTCTGGAGCAGTAGTAATATTCTATATCTTTATCTGGAAGATGATTACATGCTTGTGTGCATTTGTCAAAGATCATACAACAGTACACTTAAGATTTGAGCATTTTCATGTACTTAAATTGTACTGAATACTGGTAGGCTAAAAAACTGTATTAACTTTGCACAAAGAGTGAAGATGCAAAAAAAATGATCATTCAATGAGAGATATTGAATCTCAAATTTTATCTGAGTCACTCTCTATGTGGCACCTGTTTCTAATAGATCCCTGCAGCAGAGAGAAAGAAGAAAACAGAGAGAGAGAATATTTTCATTTCCATTTTTTTAAACATCTTTATTGGAGTAAAATTGCTTTACAATGGTGTGTTAGTTTCTGCTTTATAACAAAGTGAATCAGTTATACATATACATATATCCCCATATCTCTTCCTTCGTGTGTCTCCCTCTCTCCCACCCTCCTTTTCCCACCCCTCTAGGTGGTCAAAGAGCCTGGAGGTGATCTCCCTGTGCTATGGGGTTGCTTCCCACTAGCTATCTGTTCTACGTTTGGTAGTGTATATATGTCCATGCCACTCTCTCACTTTGTCCCAACTTACCCTTCCCCCTCCCCATATACTCAAATCCATTCTCTAGTACGTCTGCGTCTTTATTCCCGTCTTGCCCTAGGTTCTTCATGACCTTTTTTTTTCTTTGTTTAGATTCCATATATATATGTTAGCATACGATATTTGTTTTTCTCTTTCGGACATACTTTACTCTGTATGACAGACTCTAGGTCCATCCACCTCACTACAAATAACTCAATTACTTTTCTTTTTATGGCTGAGTAATATTCCATTGTATATATGAGCCACATCTTCTTTATACATTCATCTGTTGATGGACACTTAAGTGGCTACCATGTCCTGGCTATTGTAAATAGACCTGCAATTAACATTGTAGTACATGACTCTTTTTGAATTATGGTTTTCTCAGGGTATGTGCCCAGTAGTGGGATTGCTGGGTCGTATGGTAGTTCTACTTTTAGTTTTTTAAGGAACTTCCATACTGTTCTCCATAGTGGCTGTATCAATTTACATTCCCACCAACAGTGCAAGAGGGTTTCCTTTTCTCCATACCCTCTCCACCATTTATTGTTTGTAGATTTTTTGATGAGGCCATTCTGACCGGTGTGAGATGATATCTCATTGTAGTTTTGATTTGCATTTCTCTAATGATTAATGATGCTGAGCATTCTTTCATGTGTTTGTTGGCAACCTGTATATCTTCTTTGGAGAAATGTCTATTTAGGTCTTCTGCCCATTTTTGGATTGGGTTTTTTGTTTTTTTGATATTGAGCTGCATGAGCTGCATGTAAATTTTGGAGATTAATCCTTTGTCAGTTGCTTCATTTGCAAATGTTTTCTCCCATTCTGAGGGTTGTCTTTTCTTCTTGTTTATGGTTTCCTTTGCTGTGCAAAAGCTTTTAAGTTTCATTAGGTCTCATTTGTTTATTTCTGCTTTTATTTCCATTTCTCTAGGAGGTGGGCCAAAAAGGATCTTGCTGTGATTTATGTCATAGAGTGTTCTGCCTAAGTTTTCCTCTAAGAGTTGATAGTGTCTGGCCTTAAATTTAGGTCTTTAATCCATTTTGAGTTTATTTTTGTGTATGGTGTTAGGGACTGTTCTAATTTCATTCTTTTACATGTAGCTGTCCAGTTTTCCTAGCACCACTTATTGAAGAGGCTGTCTTTTCTCCATTGTATATTCTTGCCTCCTTTATCAAAGATAAAGTGACTGTATGTTTGTGGGTTTATCTCTGGGTTTTCTCTCTTCTTCCATTGATCTATATTTCTGTTTTTGTGCCAGTACCATACTCTCTTGATTACTGTCGCTTTGTAGTATAGTCTGAAGTCAGGGAGCCTGAGTCCTCCAGCTCTGTTTTTCTTTCTCAAGACTGCTTTGGCTATTCGGGGTCTTTTGTGTTTCCATACAAATTGTGAAATTTTTTGTTCTAGTTCTGTGAAAAATGCCAAGGGAAGTTTGATAGGGATTGCATTGGATCTGTAGATTGCTTTGGGTACTATAGTCATTTTCACAATGTTGATTCTTCCAATCCAAGAACATGGTATATCTCTCCATCTGTTTCTATCATCTTTAATTTCTTTCATCAGTGTCTTATAATTTTCTGCATATAGGTCTTTTGTCTCCTTAGGTAGGTTTATTCCTAGATATTTTATTCTTTTTGTTGCAATGGTAAATGGGAGTGTTTTCTTAATTTCACTTTAAGATTTTTCATCATTAGTGTATAGCAATCTCTAGCAATGCTAGAGATTTCTGTGCATTAATTTTGTATCCTGCTACTTTGCCAAATTCATTGATTAGCTCTAGTAGTTTTCTGGTAGCATCTTTAGGGTTCTCTGTTTATAGTATCATGTCATCTGCAAACAGTGACAGCTTTACTTCTTCTTTTCCCATTTGGATTCTTTTATTTATTTTTCTTCTCTGATTGCTGTGGCTAAAACTTCCAAAACTATGTTGAATAATAGTGGTGAGAGTGGGCAACCTTGTCTTGTTCCTGATCTTAGTGGAAATGCTTTCAGTTTTTCACCATTGAGAACAATGTTGGCTGTGGGTTTGTCATATATGGCCTTTATTATGTTGAGGTAAGTACCCTCCATGCCAACTTTCTGGAGGGTTTTTTATCATAAATGGGTGTTGAATTTTGTCAAATGCTTTCTCTGCATCTGTTGAGATGATCATATGGTTTTTCTCCTTCAATTTGTTAATATGGTGTATCACGTTGATTGATTTTCGTATACTGAAGATTTCTTGGATTCCTGGGATAAACCCCACTTGATCATGGTTTATGATCCTTTTAATGTGCTGTTGGATTCTGTTTGCTAGTATTTTGTTGAGGATTTTTGCATCTATGTTCATCAGTGGTATTGGCCTGTGGTTTTCTTTCTTTGTGAGATCTTGGTCTGGTTTTGGTATCAGGGTGATGGTGGCCTCGCAGAATGAGTTTGGGAGTGTTCTTTCCTCTGTGATTTTTTGGAAGAGTTTGAGAAGGATGGGTGTTAGCTCTTCTCTAAATGTTTGATAGAATTCACCTGTGAAGCCATCTGGTCCTGGGCTTTTGTTTGTTGGAAGATTTTAAATCACAGTTTCGATTTCAGTGCTTGTGACTGGTCTGTTCATGTTTTCTATTTCTTCCTGGTTCAGTCTTGGAAGGTTGTACATTTCTAAGAATTTGTCCATTTCTTCCAGTTTGTCCATTTTATTGGCATAGAGTTGCTTGTAGTAATTTCTCATGATCCTTTGTATTTCTGCAGTGTCAGTTGTTACTACTCCTTTTTCATTTCTAATTCTATTGATTTGAGTCCTCTCACTTTTTTTCTTGATGAGTCTGGCTAATGGTTTATCAATTTTGTTTATCTTCTCAAAGAACCAGCTTTTAGTTTTATTCATCTTTGCTATCGTTTCCTTCATTTCTTTTTCATTTATTTCTGATCTGGTCTTTATGATTTCTTTCCTTCTGCTAGCTTTGGGTTTTTTTTGTTCTTCTTTGTCTAATTGCTTTAGGTGTAAGGTTAGTTTGTTTATTTAAGATGTTTCTTGTTTCTTAAGGCAGGATTGTATTGCTATAAACTTCTCTCTTAGAACTGCTTTTGCTGCATCCCATAGATTTTGGGTCATTGTGTTTTCATTGTCATTTGTTTCTAGGTATTTTTTGATTTCCTCTTTGATTTCTTCAATGATCTCTTGGTTATTAAGTAGTGTATTGTTTAGCCTCCATGTGTTTGTATTTTTTACAGATTTTTTTCTGTAATTGATATCTAGTCTCATAGCGTTGTGGTCAGAGAAGATAGTTGACATGATTTCAATTTTCTTAAAATTAGCAAGGCTTGATTTGTGACCCAAGATATGATCTATCCTGGAGAAAGTTCCGTGAGCACTTGAAAAGAAAGTATATTCTGTTGTTTTTGGATGGAATGTCCTATCAATATCGATTAAGTCCACCTTCTTTAATGTGTCATTTAAAGCTTGTGTTTCCTTATTTATTTTCATTTTGAATGATCTGTCCATTGGTGAAAGTGGGATGTTAAAGTCCCATACTCTGATGGTGTTACTGTCGATTTCCCGTTTTATGGCTTTTAGTATTTGCCTTATGTATTGAAGTGCTTCTATGTTGGGTGCATAAATATTTACAATTGTTGTATCTTCTTCTTGGTTTGATCCCTTGATCATTATGTAGTGTCCTTCTTTGTCTCTTGTAATAGTTTTTGTTTTAAAGTCTGTTTTGCCTGATATGAGAATTGCTACTCCAGCTTTCTTTTGATTTCCATTTGCATGGAATATCTTTTTCCATCCCTTCACTTTCAGTCTGTATGTTTCCCTAGGTCCGAAGGGGACCTCTTGGAGACAGCATATATATGGGTCTTGTTTTTGTATCCATTCAGCCAGTCTGTGTCTTTTGGTGGGAGCATTTAATCCATTTACATTTAAGGTAATTATCGATATGTATGTTCCTATTCCCATGTTCTTAAATGTTTTGGGTTTGTTATTGTAGGTGTTTTCCTTCTCTTGTGTTTCTTGCCTAGAGAAGTTCCTTTAGCATTTGTTGTAAAGCTGGTTTGGTGGTGCTGAACTCTCTCAGCTTTTGCTTGTCTGTAAATGTTTTAATTTTTTCGTCAAATCTGAATGCCATCCCTGCTGGGTAGAGTAATCTTGGTTGTAGGTTTTTCCCCTTCATCACTTTAAGTATATCCTGCCACTCCCTTCTTGCTTGCAGAGTTTCTGCTGAAAGATCAGCTGTTAACATTATGGGGATTCTCTTGTATGTTATTTGTTGTTTTTCCCTTTCTGCTTTTCATATTTTTTCTTTGTATTTAATTTTTGATAGTTTGATTAATACGTGTCTTGGCGTGTTTCTCCTTGGATTTATCTTGTATGGGACTCTCTGTGCTTACTGAAATTCATTAACTATTTCCTTTCCCATATTAGGGAAGTTTTCAACTATAATCTCTTCAAATATTTTCTCAGTCCCTTTCTTTTTCTCTTCTTCTTCTGGGACCCCTATAATTCGAATGTTGGTGAGTTTAATGTTTTCCCAGAGGTCTCTGAGACTGTCCTCAATTCTTTTCATTCTTTTTTCTTTATTCTGCTCTACAGTAGTTATTTCCACTATTTTATCTTCCAGGTCACTTATCCATTCTTCTGCCTCAGTTATTCTGCTATTGATCCCTTCTAGAGAATTTTTAATTTCATTTATTCTGTTGTTCATCACTGTTTGTTTGCTCTTTAGTTCTTCTAGGTCCTTGTTAAATGTTTGTGTTATTTTCTCCATTCTATTTCCAAGATTTTGGATCATCTTTACTATCATTATTCTGAATTCTTTTTCAGGTATACTGCCTATTTCCTCTTCATCTGTTAGGTCTGGTGGGTTTTTGCCTTGCTCCTTCATCTGCTGTGTGTTTTTCTGTCTTCTCATTTTGCTTAACTTACTGTGTTTGGGGTCTCCTTTTCGCAGGCTTCAGGTTCGTAGTTCCCGTTGTTTTTGGTGTTTGTCCTCAGTGGCTAAGGTTGGTTCAGTGGGTTGTGTAGGCTTCCTGGTGGAGGGGACTAGTGCCTGTGTTCTGGTGGATGTGGCTGGATCTTGTCTTTCTGGTGGACAGGTCCACGTCTGGTGGTGTTTTTGGGGTGTCTGTGGCCTTATTATGATTTTCAGCAGCCTCTCTGCTAATGGGGGGGGTTGTGTTCCTGTCCTGCTAGTTGTTTGGCATAGGGTGTCCAGCACTGTAGCTTGCTGTTCATTGAGTGGAGGTGGTTCTTGGCGTTGAGATGGAGATCTCTGGGAGATTTTTGCCATTTGATATTACATGGAGCTGGGAGGTCTCAATTTGGGATGATTCGTTGTGTGTTCATTGTCAGATGCAGGGTACATCAAGTTGATTTTGGAGATTTAATCTGCTGGTCCTGAGGTCGCTGGGAGAGATTTCCCTTTCTCTTCTTTTTTTTGCACTGATCCTGGGGTTCAGCTTTGGATTTGGACCTGCCTCTGCATGTAGGTCACCTGAGGGCGTCTGTTCTTCGCTCAGACAGGACGGGGTTAAATGAGCAGCTGCTTCAGGGGCTCTGGCTCACTCAGGCCATGGGGAGGGAGGGTTACAGAATGTTGGGCGAGCCTGCAGCGGCAGAGCCTGGCATTATGTTGCACCAGCCTGAGGCCCGCCATGTGTTCTCCCAGGGAAGTTGTCCCTGGATCACGGGACCCTGGTAGTGGTGGGCTGCACAGGCTCCCTGGACGGGAGGTGTGGATAGTGACCTGTGCTTGCACACAGGCTTCTTGATGGCTGCAGCAGCAGTCTTAGCGTCTCATGCCCATCTCTGGGATCTGCACTGAAGCTGCACTCATGCCCGTCTCTGGAGCTTCTTTAAGCAGCGTTCTTAATCCCCTCTCCTCGCACATCAGGAAACAAAGAGGCAAGAAAAAGTTTTTGCCTCTTCGGCAGCTCCAGATTTTTTCCCAGATTCCCTCCCGGCTAGCTGTGGCACACTAGCCCCCTTCAGGCTGTGTTCACGCAGCCAACCCCAGTCCTCTCCCTGGGATCTGACCTCCGAAGCCCGAGCCTCAGCTCCCAGCCGCCACCCGCCCTGGCGGGTGAGCAGACAAGCCTCTCGGGCTGGTGAGCGCTGGTTAGCAGTGATCCTCTGTGCAGGAATCTCTCCGCTTTGCCCTCTGCACCCCTGTTGCTGCACTCTCCCCCGTGGCTCCGAAGCTTCCTCCCTCCGCCACCCGCAGTCTCCTCCCGCGAAGGGGATTCCTAGTGTGTGGAAACCTTTACTCCTTCACAGCTCCCTCCCACTGGTGCAGGTCCCGTCCCTATTCTTTTGTGTCTGTTGTTTTTTTTCTTTTGCCCTACCCAGGTACATGGGGAGTTTCTTGCCTTTTGGGAGGTCTGAGGTCTTCTGCCAGCATTAAGTAGGTGTTCTGTAGGAGTTGTTCCACATGTAGATGTATTTCTGATGTACTTGTGGGGAGGAAGGTGATCTCCACATCTTACTCTTCTGCCGTCTTGAAGCTCCTCCCATTTCCTCTTAAGTCTATGAGTGCAATCAAAATCTAAATTGAAACACCAAAGATATGAAAATAAAATTAATAACAGTAAGGAATTCAGAGACACTGATGAATTGAAAACAGGTGAGTCCATAAATAAACAGCCATGGTAAATGTAAATTTAACACCCTCTATGTGATTCTGGAAAACATGTACACACCTGGCTTCATGCTATTGGGCATGAGCTTAAAAAAATTTGGCCCAGATATATAAATCAATGTACTTAAACACAAACAATTAATAGTAAAAACTCAGAGTTCACATTGGACCTTTGGCTCTCTCTTCAGATGAACTAAAGAGGAAGGTTTGACTTAGCTTTCACAGAACTTTAAAAGTCTTAGATGTAATAGACTTAAGTCTCTTAACATTACTTTGTCAAGTTCAGGAAAGTTGGCCAAGTTAAGCTCTGAGGTACGTCTGGGACTGATGTAGTTTTCCCTGAGATATTTGTAGGGGTTGTACATATAAATTAATGAATTAATCATGACAATGTTATAGCACAGAGTTCTAATAGCTCTCCAGTTGCATAGTTCCAAAGTTATTCATTTAAAGTTTTCAGAAACAATAATTATGGCAAAACAATTTGTATAATCTTAGTAAAATCCTGTTACATAGTCCTATTGAATAGTACTGACTAAATTCTTTAAAAAAAGAAATAAAATAAACCAATATAAATACTCTAAATTAACAGTTACAGGAAAATATGTACCAAGGTGTAGACTACTTGACGGGTTAGAAAGAGATGAATGATCATATTTAAAATTTGCCTATTAATGAACAGATGTCAATCTGGAAGGAATTTCTCAAGATGATCTACAAGGATTAGACCTTGATCCTCTTCTACTGAACTATTAATACAATTTGGGCAGATGTTCTAGATATCAATATCTTCAACTGTGTGACTCAAGGCTGGGATTTAAATCACTTTCTGTCACAACAGGGCTACACAACAAACCATCCCTTTATTAGATATCTATTGATGCATAAGAAATTATTTAAAATGTTGGTAGCTGAAAACCACAATACTTTTATTCACTTATGATACTCTTGGTCAGCAATTTGAGCTGGGCTCAGCTGGGTGATTTTCCTTCTACCCTCTCCTAAAGTCACTCATACAGCTCTGGTCAGCTTGAGGGTTGGCTGGAGGCTAGCTGGGATAAGGGGCCTCAGCATATCCTTGATCTGTATGGCCTTACCCTCCAGTTGGTTAGCCTAGGCTTGCTCACATGGCAACAGCATGACCAAAGAGGACAGAGGGATGTGGCAAGGCCTCTTGAGGCCCATATTCAGAAGTCACACAAAATAAAGGTCTTCCACCTTATTTTGTTGCTCAAAAAAGTCAATAGGCCAGCCCAGATTCAAAGGGTAAGGAAATAGATTCTACCTGTCAAAGACAGGAACTACAAATAATGTGTGGCCATTTAAAATGTAGCACAGTCCTCTCCTTGGCACAATTATTTAGATTGCTTTTTATGAAAAATACACTTACCACCATCTAAGACCACCAAATGTTGTGATGTATGACAACCAACTCTCTAGGGGGAAAAGAGCCTTGATTTGTAGCATTTGCCCATTTCTATGGTATGAATACTACCAGGATGCATAATTTCAAGCTACTGATATGACATCACTGATTGTAAGTTGGGAAAATATGCACACAATCGGCTTTCAAAAGCTCAGATGAGCTGGCCCCAGCACACCACTGCCTGAAATTCTCATCCAATTATGGCATCAGATCTATGTTCATTATATCAAAATATGCATCTAATCCAGATGTAGATGGGGCTTCTTCAGTGTGACTTTTCTTGATATATAGGTCTATAAAATGATGCATTATCTGCTTTCCATACTCCCAATGCACAATTTTGAAATGGTGACATGATAACTAGAGTAGTCAGTGTCATTCAAAAAGGAGAGGAAAAAACATCACTTAGCAGGTACTGGTGCACAGCAATTTATATACTATAGCAAATAGTATCAGGTTTCCCTACCCCAGGAGGTGGCAATAATTCTTGATTAGGATCCTGATCTGCTCTATGAGATTAACTCTCTAGTCTATTGCTGTCCTTAGGTCTTGACAGTACTCTTTGGGTATTTGGGTATTTGGCCCTGCCCTTTAGGACTTTTGCTTTGCCTCTGAGATGTCTCTTTTCCATAACAAATACTGCATATTTCCAGCTGAGGAGCTTTCTCATCCTATTTCTTACTTAGGGGAAATTGAGGGTCCAGAAGTACGTTTTCATTTTGCACTGTCTATGCCACTTATAGATCATGGTGCTGTAAATTCCTAAAAATTATTTTGGTTTTCCTATGTATCAGATTACAGTCTACTTCATTCAACAAAAAACATACCCACAATTCTTTGTGACCTCTTTCTTAGACTTTTTCAGAGCCATTTTAGATTTAGATTTCTTTGTGATCTTACTCTTAAATTCCTTAAAAGTCTTTTTGTCTAAATGAGAGGGTTTACTAGAAATCAACTTAAATTTTTCAGAGATCTTAACAAAGTGTATTACAGCTACACTATTGGTTTGATATTTACTCTAAGGTGTTTCTTAATTTGAGATTTTTTTTTCTGCTGGAGAGACTAGAGATGAGATAGTTTTATTTTCCAACCTATCAAGTCCTGTATTTTCTCTAAATTCTGCTGGCAAATTGAATATCTCCTTCTTTAGTTCATTTCTGTCTTCTCATACATCATTAAATGTAATTTTAAAAGACGTGTTTCTTAGCCATATCCACAAATTCATTAGTACAGTGCAATAAGGACCAGATAGGAATAAGGGGATAGGTAGCAAAATTGGCCATTATGGTAGCTGGTCAGGGCAAAAGAGACATCTACACTGGCTCTTAAAGGAGGAGTAGAAGGTGGTCAAGTTGAGCACAAGGAACACATGTTAATATCTTCATGTAGTTCAAAATAATTTCAGTATGGATTGCTTAAAGATACAGTCTAGTTGGGACTCCACCATGTTAGAATTTGTACTACATCCTGAAGGCCGAAGGGATGGAAAGGTTTTAACAGGGGAAAGACATAATCAGACTCATAATTAGAAAGTTCACTGAGGCATCAGTGTGGAGAGTGAAACACTAAAGGAGGAGAGACCAGTCAGGAGTCTATGCCAGCCACTCAGGCATGAAGGTATAGGGTAGCCTCAATGGGGGCAATGGCAGTGGCACCACAGCAGGACTGCAGAGTGCACGAGTGCCAAGATTTAGTGTTGACATGGAGGGTTTGAGGAAAATAGTGTTCAAGACTCTTAGGTTTCTGGCTTGGGCAACTGACAAGGAGGTGATGCATTTACCAAGAAGGGGCATCCGAGCAGTTTAGATGTGAAACAAAGGAACTTATAACACATCCAACTGGAAATGCCTGATAACAAGAAAATTATGATCTTTCTACTAAAGAATACCTTGAAATCTGAATATACTGAATATCTATCCACAGAGCTGGTCTGGGCACAGTTCTGCCATCAGCCTTATTTAAGAGTCTGTAATATATTAGAGTCCCACAATATGACTATGGGATTGGGACTTCATAAGTCATAACAAAGCATATGTTATACATATAGTTAACAACTGCAAACACACACACATACACACACACACTCACACACACACACACACACACACACACACACATTCAAATGTCCTCTGTCCAGGTATTAAAAGGTACTAATTCAAAATGAAGACCAGGCACTTCAGTCAGATCACCTGGATTCTAATTTAATTTGGCACTTCCCACTATGTGATTTGGTGTTTCTTGTAATGACTCCCTTTTCTTTCTCAGTTTACAATTTAAATCCTCGGTTTTACAAATAGAGTACTGCTATATATCCCACAGCTTGGATAGGAGCTGGCACTTCTGAAGTACACACATTTAAAGAATATATTTACTCCAAGCCACTAAAACTGTATTTGAAGAGAATACTTAGGGATTAGATGACTCACTAATCCTTGTTTAGATATAAGAAACAAGAAGGAGACCAGGAGATGGATAAACACACATTTTACACACAAACATACTCACATACTCTCCCGAGTGAGGAAAACAGAGACAAGCTCATACTAAACCCATATGCACAACAAAAGAAAGAAACGCCTTCCAAACCCAGCAAATGTTTTGCCAGTCTTCAGAAAGGCTAGTCTACCAAGGCCCTTGAGGATGAAAATGAATGTTTCCCAGGCTCACTTTAGTGGATCAAGCAGTTGGCTGCTGAATTGAAAAAGAGAGGCAGGCAGCCATTGTCAAGAGGGGAGAGTAAGTCTTTTTTTCCGTTGTCAACCCAGATGCACTCCCTTCCCCAGTCCTTTCTCCATTTGGTATCTTGGGTCACCAGCAATGGATTTAAGATTTCTACTCAAACTTGCTACTTGTATACAAACTCCTCTAGGTGCAGAAGTTCAAATTCAAAGGTCATTTCATCTGACCAGAGAATAACTAACTTCCCTGGAAAAGTAAAATCTGGCAGCAGAGACATGGAACCTCTGTCCTGCATCATAATCCACAGTCTTGCCTGTCCAAGTGTGCCTCCTATGAAGGTGTTCGACAATGAGTTTGGTGATGTGCTACTGACTCTTTGCCTACACACTTTCCCCAGTAGATTTCTATAGGTGCCTCTAGTGTGTGACACTGGTGGTTTTTGTCCCTAATCACCCCTCAGTCAGGGTCACATATCTCAAATTAACTTATGTAGTTTCCTCCTTGCTTCAAATACTATTGCAGTTATGGTTCCTCCTATTTATTGCAAAGCATAAGAAACCCAGCTAAACGTTCAGGAGTACCAGTGATGGGCAGAAACCAAGTAAATTTCTATCACCTTCCATAAATATGTATATTTAGAAT
Organism: Eschrichtius robustus; assembly: GCF_028021215.1. Taxonomy (NCBI): domain Eukaryota; kingdom Metazoa; phylum Chordata; class Mammalia; order Artiodactyla; family Eschrichtiidae; genus Eschrichtius; species Eschrichtius robustus. The sequence continues at coordinate 36,350,364 of NC_090839.1, forward strand.
ATTTTAAGTGTTAAGTTTATACTGTGAACTCAAGCAGTGGTTTTGAAATGGGGGTGATTTTGCCACCAGGGACATTTTGACAAGGGTTTGAAGAATTTTTGGTCATCACAAAGGGTGAAGGAGGTGGGTACTATTCACATCCAGTGGCTAGAGGTCAAGGATGTTTGCTAAATATCCACAAAGTTCAGACAGCCTCCTACAACAAATAATTATCCAACCTAAAAGGTCAATAGCACTGAGGTTATGAAACCCCGCACTGGAGACAAAATGGTGATCCAACAGTGATGTCATCAACTTGTAAGCATGACAGATGCTCTTCAAATGCCTCAGCATACGTAAATTTGCACATCTGTAAAAGTCAGAAATCAGTGTTAAATTGAGATGATGAGTTTCTAATAGAGAGAAGTGACCTGAGTCAGAGGATCATCTAGGAAGACGTGTCTGAGGAAGTCTTGCTTGAAATGAAACCTGAAAGGTGAGTAGAAACCACCTATATGTAAGAAGGAAGGAATAACATTCCACAGGAAAGGAAGATTGGGTGGGACGACCCTGTGGCAGGAATAAAACAGACAGAATCTGAAGGACAGTGTTGATGGAGTGCAAAAGCGGGGGTGGAGCTTGGCATGGATCGAGTCTGGGAAAGGGAGGCAGCTAGAGCCTGTGGGGCCTCAGAGGTTATGTTAGGGACCTTTAACTCTATCCTAACAGCAATGGGAAATAATGACACTTTGAACTAAAGGGAGGCCGTAGTGATAGTGGATGATCATTCTATATCCACATAATAAGGGTTAAAATGGTCGATTTTATGTTCTGTATATTTTACCATAATAAAAAAAAAAGGTAGCAGTATGTCATTTATGGTATGTAAATGTAAGAACTTAAATGGGTGATCAAATTCAGAAGTTCAAAATAGCCATAAATGTGGGTTTTGAGATAGTGCTGTACTGTAACTTGGTGTCAACAAAATCACTGCTTTGTGTGTGACCAGTTTCACTTCATTCTCAGTCAAGTGCTTCCTGATCCAATTTAGAGCCATGAAAATTTTTCCTTCTGAATGTCAAAGCAAGGGTTCACTTGAACCTTGTTAGAATTTCCAACTGACGGATTTCCTTTCCCAGATGGAAATTCTTCTAGCTCAAGTAATCTTTCAAGGAGAAAAATGTCTACTATGAAATTTCTTAGGGTTGGGTCCTTTTTCTCGGTATAAAAATATTTGTGTCTGAATGGAAGAGGCTGAATAGTGAACAGAGATAAGACTGCCACCACTTGGGTGTTAGTGACCTTGACAGTCTCATTTGGGGCCTGTTACTATATATTATAGCTGTTTCGCGTGATCATTTGCATTCACTGGTGTTCAGCATTCCTGGACATCTGGCTTGTTCAAACGAAATACTAGAAGAAATATACATCTTTAATAAAAATCAATAATAGCATTGTTTTTCTTTCTGTTTTTTTTTAGCATAACAAACCTTGAAGTATTTAATCAAAGAAGGAAACCTGAGGTTTCTTTATACATGAATACATTTTCCAAACAGATATATTTTTAAAATATTTTAAACCTGTTTGATGCTGTTTTTTCCTTTTTTTTGAAATAAAATAAAATATTTTCTTATTTGTAAGGAGAGTGGTGATGGGATTATAAAATTGATAATTTTTTTTTTTTTTAGTTAATATAAGCCGAAACTTTGTAACAATCAGTAAGGGGTGCAAACTGAACCTGATCTTTGGAAGATCATTCTGTACTTTATATCTTAGAAAGAGAAGAAAATGAGTACTGGTACTTTGCTCTATGTCTTACAGAAATGCTATCCAAGAAAACTTTCTATAATCATAGAAATACTATAAAACATCCTATAATATGTGCTGCCCAATATGGCAGCCAATAGCGCCAATGTGGCTGCTGACCCCTTGAAATGTGACTACTGTAAGTGACAAATTAATTTTAAAATTTTATTTCACTTTAGTTAATTTAAATTTAAATAACTACATGTGGCTAATAGCTATTGTATTGGACATTGCAGCTTAGAGTTTTAAAATGTAATTGGAGGAGAAATAAAGGCTGACAATCATTCTAGAAGAGAAAGCTCTTTTTGAACTTTTAAGGCTTGTAGCAATTCATTAGCCACGTAACTGATGTCAGTGAGTATTTGTTTTTTAAAAAAACTCTTTAGTTAGCTTTCAAATGTCAATTCATTTTACAAAATGCAATAAAATCCGAATCTGTATTCATGTTATAAAAGGAAATAAAAAAAGAACTTGGTCAACAAGAAATCTATAGGTGCTAATGTTCAAAGTACACGCTCTCAGTCTATAAATCATTATAATACAAATCATAGATTTAATTCACCTGGGCTGAGCATGCAACCCTTCATGGAAGTACATGCATAATCTCAATAAACTTTTACCCTGTAATAATGCAAGGCACAGAAGAGTAAGAGTCTAAGAGATTACTTTCTTATTCAAACTAAAGATCCTAAGAGCAGCCTGTAAGGACGACAAAAAAATTGATTATCATAGGTCCTGATGTTGAAAACCACAGATTTAAACTAAACGATATGTTGGTTTTTCCTGTTGGAATGCTTTCTCTAAACACAGCGACAATATTTCTGTCCATCACATTTTCCCCCACCCAGAGATAAGGAACCCATAAAACGCAGGCTTGACACCCTCGTAGAAAACAGGCATTTGCCCTCAGAGGAGGTGATTTTTTGCTTCTGACTTTGATACTTACATATGTGTAACTGTGTACTTCCTTTCTTCTTTGAACGCAAGAGTTTGCTAACTGGCTTTATGTATTTAGCCACTCTCCACTCTCCTCATGCGTTACAACACCCATGAGTGTGACTTTTCTCTTTCTTGTGATATTTAAGTCCCTAAACCTCATACACAAAACATTAAATGAATGCATTTTTGGTGTATGTATTAGCAAAAAATCAAACATTTTTGCACCAGGAAGTTCTGAATTGGAATTCTAACCTTCTTGCTTACCAACTGTGAAAATTACTTAATTTACTTAACTTCTCTGAAATTGGAAGTAGAATTGATCACATCTCTGCCACAGTTTTGTGAGTGTATCATTACTAGTATTGGTGGCAATAATAATGGTAGATAACAAGTCTTTATCAGCTCTATGGGGCAGATAGGTTTATTGTCCTGTTTTGCAGATGAGGAAAGGAGCTTTAGTAACTAAATTGCTAAGCTTGATTCCAAGCACGTCTGTTGAACTCATAGCCAGCGTGAAAAAGCTGGTACTGTGATCCACATCGTTGGTCCTCAAAACAGGGTAGCTCTTAAAAAATTTAAAGTTTTCAAAACAAAAGTATTTCTAATGAAACTGTACAGTGAGCAATGTAGCGATTGCTCATCTACTCAACACCAAGAACAGCCATACATTTGACATAGTTTCTCCAGATCATGTTCTTTTTGATTTTAAGAAAAATAAAGCAATTAGATAAGATGAAGTCTTCTTCTCAGCCCTCCCCAGCCCCACTGCCCATTTCCCAGAGGTGCTGCCCAAAAATGTCCAGCTGAGGAGGAAGTGGGTGAGTTGAATCCAGCCATATACCTTGCTGTGGGGCTGCATCTGTTTCAAGGTGTTGGTTCACATTTAAAAAATTTGTACAAATAGATCTCAAAGGCTAACAAAAGCCCTGCCACTCCTTTTTCTCCTCTAGTGATTGCCCCAAGAAAACTACAATCATTTATTCATATTTCCTTATTTTCACTATTTATGTATGCATAATAAATACATTTTTGTTTTATACCTTTTAAATTTTCCATTAATAATACTATACTATGTGTATCGTTTTCCAGTTTGCATTTTTTATTCTAAATTATGATTCCAAGATTTATTCATATTGATACATATGGATCAAATTCCATCATTTAAAACTGCTTACTATTTGGTTGGTTATCCATTCCCTTATTGATAGTTATTTTGATTATTTGCAATTTTCAGTGTTACTGTGAATAATAAAAATAGGACAAAAATGTAGCAGTCCCCCTTGACTCCTCTCTACCTCAACTCTTCTCCTTCCTTCCCATCCACTATCAACCCATCAGCAAATTTTTTGGGCTCTGTCTTCAGAATGTATCCATGCTAACCAGTGCCATCATCATCTCTCTCACCTGTATTAATGAAAAGAGCCTCTGGTTAACTCACCTCTCTGCTTCTCCACCTTTCAAAATAACTACACACAGCAGTCAGTGACATACATCGTAAGACATTTCACTTTTCTACTTAGTACTTTTCTCTACTTTCCCATGTCACTGAGACTAAAACCCAAAGTCATTATCATGATTTACAAACCTTTTCTTCAACGATTTTAATCTTTTATCACATCTGGTAACCATTCTGCTCTAGAATGGCATCTGACTCAGAGCCTTTGTTTCCTACAAAATATCTGCCCTAAATTGCTCTCACTTTTTGGAGGTCTGTGCTCAAATGTCCCCACATCAGGTAGGCCTTTTCTTGCCATGTGTTCTGTAATAGCACCTGCTCAATTTATATTTTCTTGCTATGTCTTCCCCCACATAAAATTAAGTAAGTTCCTGAAGAGGAGATATTTTGTCTGATATTGATAAATCCCCAGGACCTAGAACAGTCTAGCTTATAATAGGTGATCAATCAGTACCTGTTAAATTAACTAATGGATCAATATTCTTGTGCGTGTTTCCTTATGCACATGTTCAAGAGTTAAGTTTTATAGCCATGATATATACCTAAAATTGAGATTTTTTTTTTTTTACATTGTATGGTTTAATTCTAAACTTGTCTCTAAAATAGCATCAATTTAAACTTCAAACAGCATATCTTTGTCAGACTTTTTTAAGCTTGACCAGTTCTACCAGTGGAAATAGTATCTCACTGTTGCTTTGTCTTTTCTCTGATTACTAGGGAGGTGTAGCATCTATTCATATTGGTCAGCATGGTTTACTCAACCACTAACTGCCTGTTCAAAACCTGTACCCATTTTTTTTTTTCTTACTGGTTTTAAGTACTGTTTTGTATTTTAATTATTAATTAAAATTATTAACACACTCAGATCTTTTCCCAGTACATCACTTATCTTTTACATGTATTCATAATGTCTTCCACTGTATAAATTTTTAAGGCTATTTTCTCAAAGTTTCTGAGGGCTAGGAATCTTGAGGAAGCTTGTCTGTGTTGTTTGGGCTTAGGGGCTATCATGGTGTCACAGTCAAACTGCTGACCAGAACTTCAGTCATCTGAGTTTAACTGAGGCTTCTGCACTCACGCACATGGCTACTAGAAAGTCTTAGTTCCTTTCTGGCTTTGGTTGGCTATCTCAGCTCCTTGCCATACCACTCTCTTCATTTGTTGCCTGAAAGTCCTCATGACACATCAGTTGGCTTCTCCCAAATCAAGAGATCCAGACAGACTGAGCCTAATATTGAGCTGAAATGTTTTATAATCTAATTTTAGAAGTGGCATAACATCACTTCGGCTATATTCTTTTTGTCACACAAGCCAGCCCTCATAGAATATGGCATGGAACTAACTACACAAGGATGTGAATACAAGGGGGCAAGGATTATTGGGGGCCATTGTGTAGGCTGTCTACCACAGATGATAACTGATTAGTGTCAGAAGGACTCAGTGATTTAATAGTTCTCTTTTTTTTTTAATGAACACAGAATCAATTGGAGTAGTGGTTCTCAACCAGCGGTGATTTTGGTCCTCGGGGGACATTTGGCAATATCTGGAGACACTTTTGATTGGCACAACTGTAGGGGAAGGGCACTATTGGCATCTAGTGGGTCGATGCCACATATGTTGCTAAATATACAGGATACCCCCTCACAATAAATAATTATCCAGCATGAAATATTAATAATGCTGATGTTGAGAAGACCTAAGTTAAAGAAAATATAAACAGTATGTATCTTGGTTACTAAATAGATATTTCAGCTAATTCTATTCAAAGGATGATAAACATGCAAAGCAATTTACAATCACACACACACACACACACACACACACACCCTGCAGATGATTACATCAAACCAAAGAGTTATAACCTGTAGAATACACCATCTATTAAAATAAAATTTGGGAGCATCTCAGGATTCTAGCTAGCAATTATCTATTAATGTTAATTGGGCCAGTTATTGAAAAGGTATAAACTTGAGCAGAAAATATGATATTGTTTCTCTAATTTCTCCCATAGATGATATTTTTGTGTTTCTTTTCCCTGTTCTGTGTCATAATGTTATTGGGTCAATGACTACACCTCCCAGGCTCACCTAAGCATGTGAAGAACAGGTATGAGACTGGATGGCTGGAGAAGAGGTTGGACCATATTATTTTCCATTCCCTCCCTTTTCTGGCACCTAGGTCCCTGCCAGGGTGGTGTCACATTAGGATTGCAACTCCAATCTGGCAGCCCCTCTTCTACCACTCCAGTGCTCACCAATTCTTAGTGCTGGCATTTCCCATTTTGGTGCTCCAGATCTTGAGGTAATGATGGATTTCTGCTGTTGTTAGTCACTGAGTGTCTCACATCTTTTGCTGGATCTCTATATCCTGCCATCTCTCTGTACATAAGCCCATAGTTAAATTTTTAGAATCCCATCTGGAGAAAACCATAATTCAAAAAGATACATGCACCCTGGGATTTCCCTGGCATTCCAGTGGTTAAGACTCTGCTCTTCCAATTCAGGGTTCCATCCCTGGTCGGGGAACTAAGATCCCACATCACATCATGCAGCCAAAAGAAAAAAAAAAAAAAAAAAGATACATGCATCCCAATGTTCATTGCAGCACTATTTACAATAGCCAAGACATGGAAGCAACTTAAATGTCCATCCATCATGAATGGATAAAGAAGATGTGGTATGTATATACAATGGAACATTAGTTAGCTATAAAAAAGAATGAAATAATGCCATTTGCAGCAACATGGATGGACCTAGAAATTATCATACTAAGTGAAGTAAGTCACACGGAGAAAGACAAATATCATATGATATTGCTTATACCTGGAATCTAAAAAAATGATACAAAAGAGCTTATTTACAAAACAGAAAGAGACTCACAGACATAGAAAACAAACTTAGGTAGACTGGGGACCCCACTTATGAATGGCATCTAAAGTGAGGACAGTTTTGTGAGCCTAAGTCCTTAACTTGTGGGGTCTGCATTAACTGTGGGTAGTGTAGGAACTGAACAGAATTGTTGGACATCTAGCTGGTATTGGAGAATTGGAAAATTGGTGGTTGTTTGGGAAATCAAACAATTCCTTAGAAGAGTATAAGTTTTATGCTGGTCCATTCACCACTGAATACTTAGAACTAGATCAAGATATATAGATATATATACAATAAATAATTATTTTATAAACCATGGTGGTCCCAGGACAAGCTAGAGAAATAAGTTAGAATAATTTAGGGTTTACTTAGGGAAACATATATTCTAAAAGACTATTATAGTCCATGAAGACTGCAACATCATTGGGAAAGAATTCTTTCTTAAATATTCTTCAGTACCCTAAAGATAAAGAAAAATAATCAAAAATAGAAAGTTACAAAGGTATTTCCCATTTATAAGAGAATAGAGTACAAGAATTATACCAAATTTGTATTTGTCCTCAATCCTAGATATTGACATGGGAATTATAGCTGATGTTTTATTTAGACTGGTAAAAGAGGAAGTGGAGGAAGAGAAGCCCAAAGAAGAATGGAAGAAGATGACATTAAATTTTAGTCCTCAGAAAATACAGCATGGTCCACTATGAATGCAACATAGCCATTTATCACTCACATTGACACTAATGTTGGGTAGCAGAAGACAGAGAAATCCTAAATTAATGTAAGAACAGTTGATTATTTAACACTATATGCTTCTATATATGGTTTGTAGGCTAGCCCTTAACTGGATGCTTCATTTAGCCCATCTGTAAAAAGGAAGTAATAATACCTATTTTCCTAGAAATATCCATAAACCTAAATAAACATATCCATAAATCTATTGTCAAAGTATTTTGAAAATCTAGACAAACATGGTTCTAAGAATTTTTTAAATAGATAACTGTAAATTCCTGAGTGAAAATAATTTAGAATTAGATGTTAAATGATGAATATTAAAATTTTCCCTATGCAAAAATCTTCTCTTAAAGAAGCTATGCACCTAAAACTACTGTCCTAATTTTTCTTCCCTTTTATTGCTAGTGTTTTAATAATCACAGAACCTATATCAGCTTTCACTATCCTCTTTTGCTTCCCAGAAAACTTTGTAGATGTAAGTTGTAAGTTCCATTGTTTCCATGTCTCTAAATTTAGTGACCCCTTCCCTTCTCACTACTGGCCACACCATTCAAGAACTATTGTCCTAAAGACTAATGAAAGATCTTCCTACCTTGTCATCAGTTTATTCTTGTTCCTAATAATTTTATGTTCTACTCTGGGAATATACCCAGATATAGATGTACCTCTCAGAAAAAGTCACTCCCAATTTTCTATCAATTAATTAACTCATTATCAGTCAATTGAAAAAGAAGTGCCAGACTTTCACTTGTCTGATTCCAGCCTACCTTTGAAAAGGTAGGGCCCTGGCAGGGCCCTACCTTCTTCCCTTTTACCCACAGTCTGGCCAAATGGGCACATTTCTAGTTCTTTAATACTCCCCATGCGTGACTATCCCCATGTCTCTGTTTCTCCCGTTCTTTCCACCTAGAAGACTTTTCTCCATCATGTTCAAAGCTGGTCTTAAAGGCTGACTCCTTCTTGAAGTCTTTTCTGACCCTATATAATGATCCCTGAACCTAATGAGAGGGCACCTCGTGCCTTACACTTGCTTAATGGGAGTGTCATTCTCCTTTGAGAGACCGTTACCTGTGTTCTCAAAAGTCAGAATCATGTAGTGACTGAGCTTATGGCCTAGAGTCACTGTCTGGGATGGGAATCTGGCCCAGGTATTTCATCCATGACTGGGCAAGTTACTTAACCTCCCTCTACTTTAGTTTTCTTATTTGTAAAATAGGGATAATAAAAAACTATCTTCATAAAGTTGCAGCAAGGGTTAATTGAGATAATATCTATATAGTTTTAAAATTTGCCTGGCAGATAGTAAATGTCAGCTGCTGCTGTTCATTGTCTCTTCCTTGTATTCCTAAACCATCACCGTTTTGACTTTTCTTTCTCAGTCTGACTAACTCCTGAGTCCAAGTTAAAATCATCTCTCACCCATCACAATCACCTTCTCACTGGCATCCTTGTGGTCACTCTGGACCTCCTTCAATCTATTTTCCACAAAAGGCAGAGTGATGTCTTAAATGCAGAACCGTTCATATCACTTCCTTGTGAGGATGTTTCAGTGGTTTTGCAATACATTTAGGATGGACTCCCAGGATCCAAAATCCCATATAGTCTAGCACACCACTGTCTAATAAAATTTTCTGTAAAGATGAAAATGTTCTATATGAGTGGTGTCCTATAATGTGGGCAATAGTTGTGCAGCTGTTGAGCAGTTAAAATATGGTAGTGTCACTGAAGAATGGAAGGCTTAATTTCATTTCATTTAATTTTAATGAATACAAACTTAAACCTAAATAGCCTCATGTGGCTAGTGGCTATCTTATTGGACAGTGCAGCTCCAGCCTCTGTCTCACTACCTTTCCAGCTTCATGCTCCTCTTCACTTCCTGACGTCCAGACATATTCTGTTCCTCCAATGTCCCAGCTTCCTTTTTTTTTTTTTAAGTAATAGCTACTTTCCTTCTTTCTTTCTCTCTTTCTTTCTGTGTCGGGTCTTCGTTTCGTGCGAGGGCTTTCTCTAGTTGCGGCAAGCGGGGGCCACTCTTCATCGCGGTGCACGGGCCTCTCACTATCGCGGCCCCTCCCGTTGCGGGGCACAGGCTCCAGACGCGCAGGCTCAGCAGTTGTGGCTCACGGGCCCAGTTGCTCCGCGGCATGTGGGATCTTCCCAGACCAGGGCTTGAACCCGTGTTCCCTGCATTAGCAGGCAGATTCTCAACCACTGCGCCACCAGGGAAGCCCCCAGCTTCCTATTGACTTTGTCTATATCGCATCATGTGGTGGTTAATTTTATGTTTCCTATGTTTTAGGTAATTGTATGTTACCTAGCCTATGGCTAGGCTATGGTATCCAGTTATCTGGCCAAACCTAGTCTAGATGTTGTTGTGAAGATATTTTCAGATGTAATTAACATTAAATTAGTAGACTTTAAGGAAAGAAGATCATCTTCCATAACATGGGTGGACCTCATTTAATCAGTCAAAGACCTTAAAGGCAAAGACTGAGATTTCTCAAAGAAGCAATTCTGCCTCAAGTCTTTAACATAGAATACCTGCGTCAGTTTCCAGTCTATCAATTTCAGCCTGTAACAAAAACTCTCACCTGAATTGCCAGCTTGCCTGCATGCCCTACATATTTCAGTCTTACCAGTGTCCACAATCACATGAACAAATTCCTTAAAATATCTCCTTCTCCTTCTCCCCGTGTGTGTGTGTGCGTGTGTGTGAGAGTGTGTGTGTGTGTGTGTGTGTGTGTGTGTGTTGTGTATCTTGTTTCTCTGGAGAACCCTGACTAATATACTCCCTTTTTAGAACATCTATTTCCAGAAGCATTCTCTTGGTTATTTTCTAATCATCTTTCAGATCTCAGTGTAAGATGAGTTCCTTTGCTCCATTTTCTAGATCAAGGTTCCTGTCTCTTTAAATACTTATTTCAACTGCAGTCAACCAACATTCATTCATTCAGCAAAAATTTATTGAATTCTTGCACTATGCACTCTTCCAATGCTTCCAACCATGGAGCATACAGCGGTGGCATGGCTTCATAATTATATATTTATTAGTGTAATTTCCTGATTAATATCTATCTGCTTTTTTAGATCATATGTTCATGAAAGCAAGGATTTTATTGTGCTTTGGTCATCAGTGCATTACGGAATCCTAATTCAATGCTTCAAGCATGTAAGTATTAATGAATGAATAAAGATTCTTAAAGGTAAGAATTGTGTGGTGGGCTTCCCTGGTGGCGCAGTGGTTAAGAATCCACCTGCCAATGCAGGGCACATGGGTTGGAGCCCTGGTCCAGGAAGATCCCACATGTCACGGAACAACTAAGCCCGTGCGCCACAACTACTGAGTCTGCCCTCTAGAACCCGCGAGCCACAACTACTGAAGCCCACGTGCCTAGAGCCCATGCCCCGCAACAAGGGAAGCCACCACAATGAGAAGCCTGCACACCGCAACAAAGAGTAGCCCCCGCTCACCGCAACTACAGAAAGCCTGCGCGCAGCAACAAAGACCCAACACAGACAAAGATAAATAAATAAAATAAATAAATTTATGAAAAAAAAAGAAAATCCCCTTGCCATTTCCTGTGTCGTGAATCTCTTTGGTTCTTCAGTTACTTCTTCTTCCTCTTGTCTCACTTCGTCCTTTCTCTGGGCCTCCAATTCCATCAGGTCTTCAACGCACGTTCGCATCTTTGAAAGTTTGCAACTTTAAGGTTTGTATGTAGGGGACTTACTGTAACCCCTTTTGGGTCAGGATCACATAGATCCTCTAGAGAAAAAGTGGTATAAGAGAGATTTCACCAGATGGAGAAAGAATCACATCCATTAAAAATGCATATATATATATATATATATATATATATATATATATATATATATATATATATATAATTATATTTTCAGTATACATATGTGTGCGTATATGTATATGTATCCCCCAAATATTTATTCATATTGTAAACTAGGGGATAAAGTTGGGGAATGTGTAAAAATGGGCATGCTTTCTTTTTGGTTCGTGAATCTGGTTGACCAACCCTGGGACAGACTGCGTCTGATCTGGGGTAATGATACAAGCAATCCCCTGATCATTAACCATTCTTATTAACCCCCTCCTTTCTAGACCTTTCCTATAAGGGTTCTGCCTTAGCTTCTGATGTAGTAAACAAGATTCCTTCTGCCTCCTTCCCGCCACAGTATATATGTGTTAAATTGTTGAATTGAATATGTAGGAAGCATTAATTGGAAATCACCACTCTGTAGGGAACCAAAAAATAAATAAATAAAACTCACAACAAAAGAAAAGCAAAAGAAACTTGTCTGCATTTTCAGACCCCACCTCTCAGAATGTTAATAGTGAACTAAAACCAAAAACACAACCATGGCAACACACTAGATACTTGTTGAATCAGGCCAAGAGACAAACATGTATGTATAATACATGTCAGAATATAAAGGTGACATAAGCGATCTAAAGAGAGGGAAAGTGAGAGGCCAAAAGAGAAATTCTCAGCTTGTAGGCACTAAAATATCTCCATGAGAGCAACTACATTCCAAAGTGTTTGCAGGGCTGGATGGGGAGCTTGTAGAGGCACGTTGTACAGCCCAGGAGAGAGTCTTTGAAGGTTGTACTCACACTCATTTCCTGGAGATTTATGAGAGCATTTCAGACTCTGTCTTTACAGTGCTACATGAAAAACATACATCTATATTTTTCTTAAAAGAAAGAATAGACACCACAATATTAACAGCTGTGTCCACATTTGGCATATTTCACTCTTTATGGAAAGACTGCTTTGGTAATTATAACACAAGGGGGCAGGATTAATTCCTGTTTATTGACAACCGAATTCAGGAGCCTGAAAACAACAATATCATATTTATTCGATGTGGCTTCCTCCCTTTTTTGCTTCCTTTCTTTTTTTTCCTCCCTCCCCCTTCCCTCCCTCCTTTTTTCCCTTTCTTCCCTCCATCATTCAAAAGATGTTGATTGATGTTTATTCTGCCAGGCACTGCCCTAGGAGCTAGGAATGCATTTGTGAACAAAACAAATACAGTCCCTGATATTGTAGAACTTAACTAGAATGAGGGGAAGGATTGTGTGAAGGATTCTTTGAAACTCCTATATGCTTATTTGTGTAGGACTCATCCAGGGGTTTATAGACAATAATACAGTGAAGTTAAGATATTTCACAATTAAGAATTAGGGAACTTTTGGTGGCAAATTGAAAATGGCTAATTTGTAGAAACTAAGAAGACAAGACACTGTATAGCATATGATTGGAAGAAGTTTTAGCAACAGGTGGCATAGAAAAGTCCAGATAGATGGATCTTCATCTTCTGAAAGCTCCTATAGTGCAGTGCATGAGAGGTGATGCTCCTGACCAAAGAAGTAGCAAGTGTCTGGGGAGCTGATGGCTGCAACTTATCCGGAGGTGTGGCTTATGGTAGGAGGGTGCATGGAAGGTTCAAGAAACTGAAGAGAAAACATCAGAGGGGTAGAAGGCAGAAAGTAGGGGTACATGTGTGAAAAAATGCTGTAAAAATAAGTGGTGACCAGATCATACCTTTCAGGTCATCTTAAGAACTTTAATTTTTATTCCAAGTGAAATAAAAAATTAGATGTGTTTTAAACATGATTGTATGTGTGAAAGAGAGAGAGGACAATTTTTGTACATTCCAACTCGACTTTGGTGGCAGTGAGGCTACTATGATGCAGTAATCTAGGCAAGAGAAGATAGTGGCTTGGAATAAGCTGATGGCCCTAGAGAGGCAGAGAATGGCCATCTTTGAATGATGTTAAAAAGTAAAATCCTCAGGACTTGTAGTTGGCTGTATTTGATAGGTTGTAAAGGATGACTCTGATAGCCATTTGGATGATAGTTGTCATTCTCTGAGATAGTTAACATGGAAGGTAGAGTCAATTTGGGGAGAAGGGACAAAATGAACTTTATTTTGAAACTGCCAAACTTGAGGTGGGTTAGTGATATCCAAATGGAGATATAAAGGACACAGCTGGATAAATGTGTTTGGAGCTCAGAGGTGAGGTCTTTTATAGAGACACTTAATTTGTGAGTCCTCTGTAGTGAGGTGATGATTGAAGCCATTGGCCCAGATGGGTTCTCTTTGTTTTACTGTAGAATATGAGGGCCTAGGAACAAACCTTGAAAAATAATGTCTCTTGGCAGTATAAATGAGATTAAATCTGAAGTGAAGATAGAAGAGACGTAAACAAATATGTAAGGGGGAAACCAAAACATCCTGTGTCATAGAAATAAAGAGAAGACAATATTTTAAGAATCAAAGAATGGTCTATAGTAATGGGTACTTCTGAGAGGGAAATTAAGCTGAAAATTGAAAAAAAAAATTGATTTAGGGGGTCACTGATGACTAATTGTAAAATTTTTACATGGAGAGAAGGGGTAAAGGCCAGAAAGAAATGAGTTGAATATATAATTTTGAAAAGGAAAGGCTGAACACACATGAGATAGAAGAGATAATAAATGAAGGGATTGGATCTAAAGTATCAGTTCTATGGACAGCAAAATAGTCAGCTCTCTAGAGAGGTTGGAGAAACACAGGATAGGATGATGTGGATACTGAGAGTTTGTAAATTTCATGGAAGGAGGTTGAGGGAGTTAACATTAGATAGCCTCCATTATATCTGTGAAGCATTTTTTGAGAATGAGGAGAAGTAACGAATTGCTTTGGGAATTAGAGCACAAGTAGATCAGAGAATTATAGTTAATAGTGTTAGTATCTACTGCTGCAGCAGTGCTATGTGACAAACCAAACCAAATATGAGTGACTTAAAACAATAGGCTCCTATTTAGTTTGTAAGTCTTTGGATTAGCCTGGTAGTTCTTCTGGAATTGTTTGAGCTTCCTCACATATTTTGAGACTGGCTGACTGTCACTGATCTAGGCTGGCTTCAGCTGGGTCACTGGAATGAATGACTTCTCTCTATGTATCTCTCATCTCCAGCAAGCCAGCCAAGGCATGTCCTCAAGGCCAAAGCAAGACTTGAAATGTGCAATAATGTTTTCAAGCCTCTGCATGCATCATATCTGCTAATATCCCATCGGCAAAACCCAGCCATATGCCCAAATTTAGGATAAACAGTGGGGAAATAGAATCTTCCTCTTTAGTGGGAGACACTCTAAAGTCCATGGCAAGGGGGTGTGGACACAGTGAAGGGCAAAGAATCGGAACCCTTAATGCATTCAGTCTACAACTCCCCAAAGTGTTGAGAGCACGTTCATAATGATTATCATCATTCAATAGTACAATCCAATATCCCTACTGTGTGAATTTCTCCAGCAACGTTTGAATGCTTGAGTGGAGCACCAAAAAAAATGTTAAACTATGTGTGGGAACTGCCAGAAAATGCAAAGAAAATACAGAAAGACAGAAACAAGGTCGTTTATGATATAAATGTGATGTAAAGCATCTTTAAATATAAGCTGGCTAATGAGGTATGTGAAGGTGTGAGAGGATAGAAAGTGAGGGTATCATGAAACCAAAATAGAACCATAAAGAAATAGTTAAAACATGATACCAACAAGGGGAGTTTGAAATCAGAAATAGGATGCTTAAATCTTTGAAGTAGTGCAGTATGTGAGATAACAAGGTCCAAGGAGTGGCAGGATGAGTGGGGAGCTGAGCTGAAGAGTAGGGAAAAGCAAAGGGGGAGCAAATTAAGTAAAAGTGAGATGTGGGTGTTGGGTAATTCTTGTACTTGGAGAAAAGATGAAAATATAAGCCCAGCATCATAATGTTGGATGAATGAGAGAGAGTGACAAGGAGGTTAGTAGATGAGAGTGTGGAGAGAGGGAAAACACAGTGTAGCCAAATAGCATGAGATGCAAAACTTGGATTTTGGATTTATATAATTGTTATTGTTATTGGGAAGGATGGTTATTGGAGTAGAAGCAGCAATTGGAAGCAACTTTTTCTCTCAACCTTGAAATAGATGAACTGTGATAAAAACACATAACCAACAAACACCTGGGAAAGCAGCAACCTAGATGGCAGGTAAGTCCAGATGAAGGAGTCTGTGAACTTTCTTTGTAAGGAACTCTCACTTTTGGAACCGGTAGTGGTGCCATATCAGTTAAAGTTGCCTGGTAGGTGTAGCCTAGGATTAATTCTAATCATATGGGGCATGGGTGTTCCAGGCTAGGACAGAGAACAATAAGGTTGAGAAAGGGACTGAGTTAAGGAAAAGTCGTATGAGAAGGTAACAGAGCAACATTCATTCTCCCTCCCTGGTATCTCCGTGGTTCATTGGCAAGAAGCCAACACCACCTCAAAGTAACCCCTTTTCTGCCCTGAGAAGTACAGGAACCATTCTGATGATTGATGATCTCAAAGCCCTTGAGGGAAAATAATTAAACATTGTGGAGTGGATGGGAGGTAACACACAGCGGTTATAGCATTGTTATTTTGTTTCTTCTCCATATGACAAAGAAAAGAAGAAATTCATAATAAACACATACGTAAGTACATTTACTTATGTATGTGTTTATTATGATATATATTATGCTTATTATGTGTATATATATATATATACGTACATACATATATGTCCTGTTAAAGATACAGTAAGGATTATATATAAAGATCAGGGATTATAACCTGATATATTAGTGTGTCTAAGAAGATCATTAAGTGAACTGACAGTTATAAGGACTAAATAATATATAATCTTGCACATTACCTGAGTTCAGGTCCCCACTCTGTCTTGCTCATAATTGTATCTCCATTCTAATATGGGCATAGATTCTCATAAACATTATGTGTTCAATTAATATATTTTAAAAAGTGAATAAATAGTTGGTCTCTTGGGAAGGTATGCTTAAGCTTTTGTGAACTTCAATTTTCCCATTTCTGTTTTCCTAATTAACAGTTTCTATCTGAGCTGTTATCAGTATTAAATGAGATAGTAGATATGGACTTGGTATACAGTAGATATTAGCAAATGCACTTTGGAATCTAAATTTGTGCATGTGAAGAGAATCCTTTCCTTAGCCTGTTTACTCATTATTCAAAGATCTCTTGCTATCTTCCAGCCACACCTGCATTCTAACCCAAGCTTTGCATACTTATACCAATGATTTTTCTTATAGAGCTGGCCTATCATATTTATACACACATGTACTCTTTGAGGTAATCTTGAGCTAGGCTCTGGCTGATTCCATTTCATCTTTTCATGCTGTTGTCCCAGAAGACGTTGACGTCATCTGGAGACACAGTAGCGCCACCAGTCTTCAGAGGTTCAATTCATTCTGCCATCCGGAAACTCTGTCGACAAGGCGGCCAGTGTTAGGAATTAAGCTTGTGACAAGCAGGACATGGTGGAGTGCAAACATTGGTCAGTGCTTCCTCTCCCAGCCACAGAGGAAAGCCACACTGATTGGTATTCAGGAAAGGGACCTCCTGTTTCGAAGGATTCCTTCATGCTGTTCAGCAATGCTGTTTAGGGTGGATTTTCCCATTTGAACTGCAAAGCTTAAACACAAATATTAACTACCTGAAGCTGCAAATAGCAGCATAGTACATTAAAAAAATAATGAATATTTTAACCAGGCTTTGCCCAACCAAGAAAAATATTATGCAGAAACAAGGCTGATTTTAGAAAAATGCCCAAGGAAACATTAAAAAAAAGTTGAGTTTCCTTTCAAAGTTTGTTTTTGCTAAACATTCATAGTTTTGCTTTTTCCAATCCAATTTTATTATAAGAAAGGTCTCCCACATGTGTACCTGGCATTCCTTTCAAAATAATCAGTAATATGCAAAACCTTTGGAAATGGGTGAATTTTTAAATGTGACAGAATGAAAGGGTAAAACTTATGATAAAGAAAGGAGGGCACTTCTTGGTGTATGTTTGTAGCCCCTTTAGTTATGTTTGTAACCCCTTTAGTTATGGGAAGTTTTCATGTCCCCATCATTTTGACTATTTACATTTTAATTTCACTCATTTGGAAAATCCAAATTTAACTAATTCTTCACTGCAAATTTTCCGCCCATGAAATCACTGAAGGTGCCCCATCACTCATGGTCAATGGAAGATTTGGGCATTTTGGAGCTGTAATTCTGGGTAAAGACAATGGACAAACATTCTGCTACCTGCTGGATAGTTTCCTTAGCGTTCATGTCTGTCCTTGGTGAAGATCAAAATTAACTTATCAAAACGTGCTCTTCAAGAATTCTCATTCTCAATCAGTAAAATTGGAATTTTTGACGGAACTTAATGAATAACAAAAGGCTTTTAGAGCATTTTCTTTTTTTCAAGCACTTTTTCTCAACACCTTACATTATCTCATCAATCCCTTATAACAACCCTATGAGATTGGTATTAGTATTCACCCATTTTCCAGATGAGGAAACTGAGGCACACAGAGATTAAAAACTGTCAGGTGGTTGAACCAGGATTCAATGTCAGCTGTCCTAGTCTGGAGTCTATATTTTTATCTCCCTAACTTGCTGTAAGTTAAATTTAGTTTAAAATTGACTAAAATAGCTTTTCCTGGCTTGCTATTAATCCACTCTCATTCAAGGTTGGTTTTTTTTTTCTTGTTGTTTGTTTGTTTGTTTTGGTCTAATTTGTGGATTATACATCTTATTGTTTTAATGATAATAAAACACAGGTCAAGGTACCTGGATTCTAGTCACAGCTTAGCTAAATGACTTTGGATATTGCATGAATTCAGTTTCCCTCCTGGAAGGCAGACACAATGATAGATAGCATCCCTATTTGACTCAGAGTTTTGTCCTCCAAATCCATTGTGGAAATTGATTTAAATGCTATTACTGATGCTTCTTTCCCTAAGCAAGGAAAATGCACCGAGCTAAAGTTCATATCACTCGATTTTAACAATTGAAAATAAACTTCCAATTTTTTTTTTTTTTTTCCCGTAGAGGATGTTGAACCCACTGGAGAAAGGGAAGTTTAAACTTATTAATGAATCCGTCAAACTTTTTGCTCCATATCAAGAATTACTGTCAAGGGCTTCCCTGGTGGCGCAGTGGTTGAGAATCTGCCTGCCAATGCAGGGGACACGGGTTCGAGCCCTGGTCTGGGAAGATCCCACATGCCGTGGAGCAACTAGGCCCGTGAGCCACAGCTACTGAGCCTGCGCGTCTGGATCCTGTGCTCTGCAACAAGAGAGGCCGCAATAGTGAGAGGCCTGCGCACCTCGATGAAGAGTGGCCCCCGCTTGCTGCAACTAGAGAAAGCCCTCGCACAGAAACAAAGACCCAACACAGCCAAAAATAAATAATAAATAAATAATAAATTAAAAAAAGAGAATTACTGTCAAGAACAAGTTGTGACATGTATTTGGAACAATTAAAAATGATAACTGGCCATCTAGGTTTCTGTAATATCAGAAATGTGCAAACATCCACACTGATGTTCCAGTGGTGAAATTAATTTTGACTGCCAGCCAATTCTTCATGCCACTCTTTAGAGATCTCTGAATCTATTTTAGGGAACCACACCCAGGCTAATGCCACATTTGCAAGAGTCATCACAATATTTGTGAACCCTTGGCATAAATTAATTTTTCAGACTATTTGAAGGAAATTTATTATTTTTATTCCCAAGCTGTTATTTGGAAATCTATTTCTTCTCACCCACATGGGAATATTTATCTATATTCCTAAATTCTCATTTCAGTTATTTCCTTGTATAGCTTTCTTCCCACCTCAAACTTGGAATCAAATTCCTCAATTTTTACATTGTTTGAAATAAGTTCTTTTCCCATATTTCTCTTCCTAGGCTAATGTTTTCCCATAAAAGGTGAAAATGCACTGTAAAAGAAGGAAAATCCCAACTTAAATAGCTTACCCTATTATCTGAAAGTGATAATTCCTCCCTTTTTTCCTTTAGCACAAGCATTGGAAAGGATGTGGGCTTCATGGTTGGAAAACCAGGATGGTTTTATTTGAGAAATTGGTGCCGCATCAGTTTGTGCCACTAGACAGTACACTTGTGGTCTTTGTAGTTCCTTCCCCGGGACATCCTGCCTCCTTCCCATACTTAATAATTTCCCTGTAATGTCCCCTATTTTGATGCTTAATGGAGATGATGGAGCAGCAGAAACCACCATAGTGTATTCAAAGATTTGTTTATTAAATTTTTCTATAAATAGTTGGTGAGTACCTTCTTTATGCCAGGAACTGTCTTATTTACTAGGGATATTGCAGTCAAAAGCCACATATTACTCCTACCCACACAGCACTTACATTCTAGGGCTACGGAGCAGAGAAACAGAAAACAAACCATCTATCTTAATATTTGTCTAAGTGAATATGTAAATCAATGAATACATAGGTTAATTTTAAATTATGATATAAAAATAGAGGAAATAAAATGTGACCAAAGAGTTTGGGTAGAGAGTGAAATACCTTACTCTGGTCAGGATTCTGAGAGATGGCTTTTGAAGGGCTACTGGAATCATGAGAACAACTGGCCATGTGAGGACCTTTCTAGGCAGAGGGAACATCACAGACAAATGCCATGAGATGACAATTACTTGGAATGTTAATAAACAGAAAGAAGATGAAGTAAGAAGATGTAGCTGGCACAGATGAGGTCTAAGAGATAGAAGGTGTTATATATGTCTTCGTAGATTTTGGGAAGGGGGGAGTGGATTTTGTTCTAAGCACCATTGTGTAAGGCAGTGATTCTCTACCTTATGTGTGCATCAGAATCACCTAGATGACTTCCTAAAGCATATATTACTGGATCCACCCCCAGAGTTTCTGATTCAGTACCTCTAGGGTAGAGCCTAGGAATTTGCATTTCCAACAGGTGGTGCTGACACTGCTGTTGTGGGGACAGCACTGAGAACCATTGTTCTCATCGATATCTATTATTTGTGCCTGCCCAGAAAAGATTTCACCATAAGTTTGTAACTGTATTTGATTTTTTATTGAAGTATAGTTGATTTATAATATTATATTAGTTTCAGGTATGCAACATTGTGATTCAGTAATTTTTACAGATTATACTCCATTAGAAACTATTACAAGACAATGGCTAAAATTCCCTGTGCTATACAATATATCCTTGCTGCTTATCTATTTTATACATAGTAGTACATATCTCTTAATCCCATACCACTAATTTGCCCCTCCTCCCTTCTCTCTCCCCTCTGGAAACCACTAGCTTGTGTTCCATATCTGTGAGTCTGTTTCTGTTTTGCTATATACATTAGTTTGTATTACTTTTTTAGATTCTACATGTAAGTGATATCATATAGGATTTATCTTTCTTGTCTGACTTATTTCACCAAGCATAATATTCTCTAGGTCCATCCACATTGCTGCCAGAATTTAATTCTTTTTTATGGCTGAGTAGTACTTCATTATATATATATATATATATATATATATATATATGCATGCACACACACACACCATATCTTCTTTATCCATTCATCTGTTCATGGATACTTGAGTTGCTTCCATACATTGACTATTGTAAATAGTGCTGCTATGAACATTGGGGTGCATGTATCTTTTCAAATTAATTAATGCTTCTGCTTTTTCCAGATATATACCCAGGAGTGGAATTGCTGGATCATATGGTAGTTCTATTTTAGTTTTTCAAGTGTTTTCCACTGTGGCTGCACCAATTTATATTCCCACCAAAAGTGTACCAGTACTAGGTTTCCCTTTTCTCCACTTCCTCTCCAACACTTTTTTTTTTGTAGACATTTTGATGATAGCCATTCTGACAGGTGTGAGGTGATATCTCGTTTTGATTTGTATTTCTCTAATAATTAGCGACGTTGAGCGCCTTTTCATGTGTCTTTTAGCCATCCATATGGCTTCTTTGGAGAGATGTCAATTCATGTCTTCTGCCTGTTTTTTTGATTGGGTTGTTTTTTTTGATATTGCATTGTATGAGCTGTTTGTATGTTTTCAATATTAACCCCTTGTCAGTCATATCATTGGCAATTATTTTCCCCCATTCTGTAGGTTGTCTTTTCTTTTTGTTGATGGTTTCCTTTGCTGTGCAAAAGCTTTTAAGATTAATTAGGTCCCATTTGTTGCTTTTATTTCTTTTGTCCTTAGGAGACAGATCCAAAAAAATCGCTATGTTTTATGTCAAAGAGTGCTTTTCCTTTGTACTCTTCTAGGAGTTTTGTGGTTTTAAGTCCTACATTTAGGTCTTTAATATATTTTGAGTTCATTTTTGTATATGGTGTGAGGAAATGTTCTAATCTCATTGTTTTACCTGTAGCTGTCCAGTATTTGATTTTCTTTTGGGAAAAGTCCCTTCTGTACTCTTAGTGAAACCAATGTATTCCAGTACCTTGTTGATAGAGCCATTCAAAGCTGGACATATGACTCTAGTCAATTGAAACCCAATCCAGAGACACATGCTTGAAACTATTGGGAAGTGAAAGTTCTCAAACAACTGGATGAGAAGCTGGGAGACAATAGGTAGGGAAAATCTCCCCAAGAGTTAAGTCAATGCAGAAGAACACTGAGCTAAAAGATGGCAAGACACAGAGAGCTGAAGCCCTTTGTTGAGCCCCTGGATCCAGGTGTACCTAAACCACCTCTCCTCCCAAGTTTTTCAACTACTTGGCTCATTTTCCATTTTGTGCTTTTGGAAATTTCTCTTTCGTTTCTGAAACTTACAAACCAAAAGTTAGATATAAATAAAAAGTTATTGTAGATACACCCCTTTTAAAATTTAGATGTACCTTGGTTCATCTCAGAGAACCAAATAAGAGAGTTTAGATGGTTCAATTACTACCCTGCACATTTATGAAATAATAACTTCTTATATGCCAAATTTGAGATATTTTAAAATAGAAAATCCCAAGCAAATAGGAGGACAAAGTAGTTAGTAAAATGAACAAAAGGAATAGAAAAGTGTGCTAAACAGGACTTGGTGCACCACACTCCTGCCAGGAGCACTGTCACCCCCATATTATCCATAATATGACCCTAAATAAAATTTATAATTGGATTCCCTTCTCTTCTGTATGGAAATCTCATATTCTTCACAAGTTAGTGCATATTTTTCTTTACAGTTATACATAGCAACTTCTCATCATTTAGTTTTGGTCTAGATGTGATCTCTTCAAATAGCCGTCCTTGACTGTTCTATTTCAAGTAGCATCTCCCTATTCAAATCCAACTCTATCAAATCATTCTATTTTATTACTTTCTCAGAATGTAAAATTTTCTCAGGCTATCTTGTTTATCTGCTCATTAGCTATGACTTATAGTGGAATATAAACTACATGAAAGCAGTGGTGTCTCCAGTCTTATTTAACAGTAAGTCTCTGTCACACAATTGATTTTTTCTAGAATGGAAAAATGAATGAATTGGTTGCATATTTTTGCCTTTCCTTATATAGGCTTTTTTTTAAAGACTTTATTTTTTAAGAGAAGTTTTAGGTTCGCAACAAAATTGAGAGGAAAATACAGAGATTTCCCATATATTCCCTGCTCCCACACATGCATAACCCCATTATCAACATCCTGCCCAGAGTGGTACATTTGTTGCAACTGAGAAACCTACATTGATGCATTATTACCACCCAAAGTCCAAAGTTGACATTAAGGTTCACTCATAGTGCTATAAATTCTATACGTTTGGACAAATGTATTATAGTATCATACAGAATATTTTCACTGACCTAAAAATCATCTGTGCTTCTCCTAGTCACCTTCCCCCCACCCACCCCTGGTAATCACTGATCTTGTTACTGTTTCCATAGTTTTGTCTTTTCCAGAGTGTCATATAGTTGGAAGCATACAGTATCTGGCCTTTTCACATTGGCTTCTTTCACTTAGTAATATGCATTTAAGTTTCCTTCATGTCTTTTCACAGTTTGATAGCTCATTTCTTTTTAGTGCTTAATAATATTTCATTGTCTGGATGTACCACAATTTACTTATCCATGCACCTACTGCAGGACATCTTGATTGCTTCCAAGTTTTTATTCAGTTGAGTGAGTGGAAAAATATGGGGACTGCCTGTAATTCTGTAATTACATGTAACCTTTATGATTCCAAGATGCTGTTAGTGACCCATTGATCATATGTGGTTCAAAGTGTTTTTCTGCAGTGGGAAAGGACTTGTGCCAACCTATTTATGCTTTATCCCTTGTTGAACCTCATGACCACTTGGCTTGGGCTTGTGGGACAGGGTGTGGGCATTGGCAGACCTCAAACATTTTGGAAAGGAAGCTGGTTTGGGGGTCAGTGGTAAGTCTGTTTTTAGACATATTATTTCTGAGGTGACAGCAGGCTACTGAGCATGAAGTGTACATATATGGAGTAATATGTATTTGGAAATATGACCTTGCAGACAGGAGAGTTCATAGTTGGTCCTAAATATTTGAGAGTCATAAGGCTAAAAGTCTTAAAGAAAAAGTATGGATGAACACAAAATACAGATTGGTGGTTATTTCTGGGGAGAGGCAAAGGCAGATGGGGTTATGTGTGGAGAGGATCTTTGAGTGGTGATCTTAAAAGTTACTGGTAATCTTTTCTTCCATAATCTGGGTGGTAAGTATTTTTTATTATTTTCAAAAATCATATTATGTTGTATATGAATGATATATATTTCATAATTAAAAAGTTTTTAAAAAGAATAAATATCGATTGCCTTTCAAAACAAAAATATACAGTACCAAAAAGTGAATTGTTAATATTTCAAATGTCTTTTTTAATTTCATGAAATGTGGTTACTTGAGGCACCTAATTGAGAGAATTCAATTGAGTGCAACATTTTTCCTTAGTTTCTAGCTATTTCAGAAACACTATTGTAGTTGTGAATAAAATGACGATGATTACTTTTCTCAATTCTATGACTCTTGTGTAAACAAACATGACTCTTTGAGCTTCCTTCCTCTCCACACTAATACCTACTCCTCTACAAAAGATGATTTCCGAACACCTATAGCATAAAGAATGGAAGAATCTGTCTCCAAATTGGAGCCTATATTATTAAATGCACAATTTAAAGCATGGAATGTGTATCAGTTACTTATTGACATAATAATGTTGTGTAATAAATCACCTCAAAATGCATGGGCTCAAAATATAAGCATATTTATATCATGAGTTTATAAGTTGGCTGGGAGGTTCCTATTTTCTTGAATTGGTCCATTCCTGTGCCTGCAGTCTGCTGTGGTTGAATTAGGGGGCTCTTCTGATCTTATCTAGGCTCTCTCCTATGTTTGGGATACATTGATTGTCAACTTATCAAGGAGGAACTCCAGTGGGAAAACAGGGACAATTCTTCTCTGCCTTATGTTTCTCATGTTCTCAAAACCTAATCTGAGCATTTTCTCAAGAAAAAGGTAGAAGAGCAAGATAAAAAAAAGACACATTCAAGGACTTTTCTGTAGTTCTAGTATATTTTTACAGCCTCTGTTGATGGCATGTTTGCTAACAACTGGCCAAAGCAAGAATCAGGGTATAGAGCAGAAAGAACATTGTACCCAGAGTAGAAGACACTGCACATTGCAGGACAAAAGTCATGGTTACAAGATAGCATGAAGAGTGGACTATTGGTGCAATTCATCTACCACCACATGGTCTTGCTCCTTCTCCATGCCCTTCCCCATCTTCTCCCTATGATGTCCTGTGATCCAGATCCTACATCTTAACCTTCCTCTGAGGTTCAGGTCCCATGTCCTTGATTCTACAGGTGATCATTCCAGCCTACTTTCCCATCCAAGACCCTAAGACACTCATTATTAGCTTCTATCATTTCTCCTTTTGTATCTGCATTCTTGAATATGATTTCAAAACTGACTGTTCAATCAGACAATGAGGTATTAAGGAAGGGTATTTGTTTTATTATCTTACAGAGTCTGATAGAAGCTGGTCAAAAATGAGACCCGCATCAATAGTTTTGATTCTTTGTTCATTGATTTATTTTTGTTAATCTAATCATTCATAAGTCTTTATGGTCTCTTTCTGGAGTTCAAGTGTATTAACATTTATTCTTGTTGATAATTGGGTATAACCCACAAATTCCCTTCCTTTTTCCCCCTTTTTTCCTTCCTCCCTCCTTCCCTCCCTTGTTTTCTTCTTTCCTTCTGTATTTAGTTTTTCTTTTCCTTTCCTTTCTTTCCTTAACTTTTAAAAAAACTTTTCTCTAGGTACAAAGATTTTGACTTATTGGGGATAAAGAGGCTCAAAATCCTTTTCATCACATTTAGTTAGATTTCTGACTCACTCTGCATAACCAGTATTTCTTCAGGCATATAACCCCCCCAAAAAACAGGCGTCAAAACACATTAAAGGCACAACTTCTTAAAATATCAAAGACTGTGTTCTTTATTTTTTGAGTGCCTCCACAAGGCTACAAACCTGTCTAGATTAGTCGTGTGACCTGTATTGCTGTCAAGATATGGTTAATTCAGGTGTTGCACTCAGTGTCGATTTCATGTCATTTATACATATGTGTAAAATTCTGCTTTAATCCAAATCCCACCATCTAAATAATTTTTACAGAAGCTAAAGACATGTCAGGCTAGCAAATAGTTTCAGGACCTTCATAGAAACCTCCAGGGTCTAGATTTTCCACCATAGAGATGCCCTTAGCCTAAGCCACCAGCAACAGAGATTTGAAGAAGAATAAAAGCAAAATCCACATTAGATTTATACAATTAAGCTGTGTGTTGAATGGGAAGGGTAACTCCAAAACACACTATTTGAATCTTAAATCAGTTTTGTAAGAAATACAATGCAACATTATTAGCCTCATTATACTGTTGAAGAAACTCAACTGTATAATAAACAAAAAAGTTGAATGTCTTGTCCAAATTCATACAACTAGCAGGTACAAGAGAACCTACACTGGCTGTAGAATCACTTTCCTTTGCTTCTTGGACAGATGGCTAAAAGCATAACCTCATCAAATATGCAGAATTTTCACAGATTAACTGAAAAAGGACTTTCTTACAACCAAAGTGAGTCCACTGGAGAGTAAGTACAGAGCACTTTCCTTGGTTTCTAAAGATTTTGTGATCCAGATTAATTAGGTATCTCACTATGATCTGTTACTATTTCTTGAGACAGGTAAGGAAAACAAAAAGAGAATGATGAACATGGGGGGAAATGCAGTTTATTTTAAGCAAAAGTGTTTTTGAGAATCTTCTCATTCTTCACCCTTAATTTTTCCACTTAGACCTAATGTGACAGTTAACTCAGTGACTCATGACAGTATCTTTTTTCTTTTCTCCCTTGCTCCCTCTTTCCTTTCTTTCTTTCTTCCTTCCTTCTTTTCTTTCTTTCTTTCTTTCTTTCTTTCTTTCTTTCTTTCTTTCTTTCTTTCTTTCTTCCTTCCTTCCTTCCTTCCTTCCTTCCTTCCTTTCTTTCTTTCTTTCTTTCTTTCTTTCTTTCTTTCTTTCTTTCTTTCTTTCTTTCTTTCTTTCTTTCATTCTTTCTTTCATTCTTCCTTTCTTTCTTGTCTTCTTTATATTGAATAAACTACCCCACGGGCTTTTTTTCCCCCTATCCCTCTATGTCTTAAGACACCCAGGGCATTTCCTAACATAGGATCAGCCAGGTTGGTCTGTGTGCTCATGCCCTGACAGTTCTCATAAGAAAAGAGGGGATGGAAGCTCAATGCCTGCTGTGTGTGAAAATGAGAGTAAGGTAAGGGCAGAGTGTGGCAGGTATTGTCCTCGGGGCATAAATGGATAATCACCCTTGTCACAGCAAATAGACTCTGTCACAAGGAATTCTGTGGTTTTCCAGAGGAAATGAGCTTTCCCTGCAGGCTGCCAAGCCCAAATGAGCTCCTTACAGCACCTGCAGATCTGAGCATCAAGCAATTATTCCACTATCTTGCCTAAAAACAAAGACTGGGCTACCCTTTCACAACCTCTGACCTTATCCACTAACATAAACTAATTATATTTGCAGCAGGAGGGGAGGAAGGCTTTCGTAGTCCTCTGTGGGAGTTGTCCTTCGTGCTTTGTGCCATGTTGTCAGTTATGGCAACCCAAAAAATGACTACCCTTCAATCAAAGGAGTTGCTGGATGAAGCGCTTAAAGAGATACAGTGAAGCCCTTAGCACAAATAAATCTCACCACCCAGGATTTAGCCATGCGCCTGAGTGGCCCACCCTGCCCATTTAGCAGTGGTATAAGGGAACAATTGTTAAGTGTCAGTTAGCAGCAATTACAACATGGTCAAAACAGGGTTTTTTTGTTTTGTTTTGTTTTTGGACAACCTGTTAATGGGCCCACGATTAGGTGTAAGGAATAACCCAAGCCATGGGTACTGAAACAAGGTTAGAGGTTAATTGAGACTTTCTATCCCAACAGCCTGAGATTTTGCAACCTTTTTCTGAGAGTACGGTGTTGAACAAAAAAGAGATAATGTGATAAAATTAGTTGGAAAGCAGGAGGGTCAAAATTCCCAGATAAGGAAGGGAAATCGGCCAAGGAAATCAGGCCATAGGGACTACCTGGGCCACTTGAGATGCCAAGAATATCTGTGACCATTCATCTGGTGGATGAGGCAGAAAGTGGTGGGCGTACCATTCATCATATTCTCCTCCCTACCGGAGAAAATAGAAGGTCAATGCTATAAACAGTAGGCACCCCAGAGTAATTGAAATTCCAGAAGCTGTCTTACTAGAACCGCTCACAGGCAATCAGGTTTTTCTTTTCCTAGTGAAGGTATATTCAAGTCTTGAAATTGTGTGACTGGCCTTCTTCATGATGTCTGGGGGGGGGGGGCAGGGGGATTCTTCTGAGAGTTTGTGAGGCATTATGTCTAAATAAACGAGTTGAGAGGCAGTGGCCCAACAGGACTTCGTGGGCGAGCTCACTCTGGCATGGTGCACCCAAGGTCTACACCTGCTCACACTCTGTTCACTCTATCAAAAAGGCCCCTCTTTCTCCATCCCTTCTAGGTCATAATCATCATACTTCCCCTTAAGTTCAAAAGAAGCTGCTCTTTACCTAGAAACCTAGGACCCTGAAACTACTGTTGGAGGTTTCTGGAACTTGATATTTCTTAGAGGTTTTTTTTTAAACCCTCCTCCTTTGCCCCCACCCCCATCATAAACTTTGACATGTCCAGCTGGCAGATCCCTTTGACTGGAAGTTGACTAAAAATTGCCAACTCATTTTCTTTCTCTCTTTTTTTTTCCTTTCCAGTGCAGCTGGTGCCAAAATGCGATGATTTGTTTTGCTCCAGTCACTGAAGTTTTTGTTTTCTTTTATTTCAACCCCCTGCTGGCTTCCCAACTTGGTGCTGAGTCATATGGTGCAGGTGTTCTAAGCGGCTGGTATTTATGTCACTTGCAGATGGTTTGGGTAAATTACACGATGTTCCTGCAGCCCCGTCGAGGCTCTCTCCACTCTCTTTGATCCAGGGGCTTCCTGTGGCTCCTGCACATGTGCAGAACTTCAGGGCACTGGGTGAACTCTTGGCTGGATTCTATCCAAAGATGGTTAGGTTGCTTTGGGCCCCACAGTCTGATGGGATACAACTCAAGCTAACGAGAATAGAGATCCCTGAAATCACAAGGCTTAACCTACATTAATCTACACAGGGAATCACATTCCCAATGTACCATAGAGCACACATAAGCTAATGCTATAGCTGCCTAAGGAAATTGGGATAAAGGGGTCCCGTTCTCTCTCTGAAGAAGAGGAAAGTCATGTTGGAGAAGGAAGACCTGTTACAGGAAACTATTAAGTCTTAGAAATACACATTTAGCATTATCTGTTTCCTTGCCCCCTTGTCTAACCCCACAGTGTCTCCAAGCCTCTATTCTAATGCTCACTGCAAAGACTGGCTCACAGGTAAGGACCTGAAAAATATTTATTTATACTTTAGACACAGAGAATAGATGAGGAACTTGGGAATCCTTGCTCTCTTCCATCTGAGAAGGCTGTCCTTCATCATGAGAAAATACACTCCACTTGGAAAGGCTCAACAAATTAACTTCCTGTGGAAATTTGTGACTTAGCAAGGGAAATCTCTGTTTGGCCATCACCAAAGACATGAATTATTTTCAGAAAAAGGATTTTAGGAGAACTATGTCTTCCCAGTACTGTAGAAGTCTACATTGAAGATGTAGATTTCAATGTGACCAACCTTCTGGGGGGTTTCCCAGGAAGAGTGATTTTCAGTGCTGAAACTGAAGCAGTCCTGGGCAAACAGTGGCCACCTTAATGTGTGTAGAGAATAACCCAAAGAACCATTAAAACAGGGATTTCTGGTTCCTTATCCCCCGAGATGATTCAGTTGGTCTGGGGTGGGACCCAAGGATTTGCATTTCTGAGAAGCTCCAAAGAGATAGTAAAACAGCCAGGCTGTACTTTGAGTTACAAGCAGCTAGAGCATCCTTTGCTAGTCTCTAGCGGCTTCAGAAGAAGAGATGAAAAGTGTGAGAAGATAAAAGTGAAGAAAGAGTACAGATGCTGGGCCAGTGCCTAGACAGTTGAACCTTGAACAACATGGATTTGAACTGTGCTGGTCCATTTGTTTGTGGATTTTTTTCAACAAATGCCACAGTATTACATAATCTCTGATTGGTGAATCCCCTATGCAGAACCACTAATAAGGAGGGGCAACTATAAGTTATAAGTGGATTTTCCACTGCACAGAGTGTTGGTGCCCCTAACCCCTGTGTAGTTCAAGGGTCAACTGTACTAGAAAAAGGTATTATTTTTTAAAATGTGACTCGTCCTGAATGTATCAGGCAATTATTGCCATAAGAAAAACAACCAAAAAATCCCGGTGTTATACAGCAATAAACATATTTTCCCACTCACAGAATGGCAGGTCCAGTGTGGTTCAGCCAGATCTGGGCTCAGCTGGGAAGGTGGGTTTCAGTCAACAGATCTCTCCCACATACCTCATTCTGGCAAGTTGACACATGCTTTTCTCCGGGGGAATCAGAAGTGGAAACGTGATGTTTCTGAACACATAGGTTCAGACGTGGCACAATGTCACTTTCACTCACATTCCATTGGTTAGAGCCAGTCAAGCCCAAAATCAGTGGAGTGGGGCAGTACATTCTTCCCCTGAACGTGGGTGAGGTGGGAGTGAATACTTGTTGAATAATAATCTAATCTACTACAGGGATCTCAGAGTTTGAGAATATCCAGTGTGGTGACTGAAATATAATTGTTACATGTCTCATAACCTACAACAAATTTTCAGTTTCTCTTAGCAATTAGGGATAGTTACCACATAGCTGAAATATTTACTAAATGCTGTAATACAGATTCCAGTTACTCATTTAAAAAAAAAAATCTACTTGATATTTCAATTTATTTGATTGCTTTGTAGGAAACTAAAAAGAATATAGAATATGCAATGTTAACCCATGTTACAAGTGTGTGTTTAGAAATAAGGGTGCTATAATTTATTTTATTTTATTTTATCTGAAATACTCTATTTCTCATCTTCATTATTCTTTCCTCTGAAGTTCTCAACCATTTTCCATTCAATTAAGTAAACCTATAGATTCAGTGGATTTTCCTACCTAAACACTATAAATATTTCAAGTTACAATAAAATATCATGTAGGGATGTAGAGAGAAGGCATAAATAACTATCAAAATAAGTATATAAATTAATTAAGAAATCATTTTGACGACAATAGAATCATCTTGTTTTTCAAACAGGTAAGCTGTGCTTGATTTTTGGCAAAGGGCTTTAAAATGGGTTTTACCAGTATGCTGAGAATAAGAGGTATTGTTATCATTGACAGGGCCTGCTAGAGGATCAATATTTCCAGAACGTTTGTATTACCATCCACTGCTTATTAACTAGACCTCTTCAAACAGAACATGAGAGTTTCGTTGGTTTAGCAAAGGAAGTTCTTTATCAAAGTTAAGGAACTCATTTGCTGTTTATGTGGTCCAAGAAACATAAACTTTGTCACTGAGCCCTAGAAGAATTCTCTATCATCAGAAGACTGGCCAATTTTTTAAACTGTATCTTCAATCAGGATTCAGGCTATGTACCATGGTATCTAGTGCTTTCTGGCTGGGTTACAGTGACCTGCACGTAACCCTGGCAGGAAGCCCCTGGACACAGTGTTTCCATCCCTTTAGAGTGCCAATATATCAAGCATCCACAGTTCTCATTTAAATCACTAATAGAAGACTAGCACAAATAGGTCATCAGTTGAGTTTGTTGTCCAAAGGGGACTAATCTTGCAATGGCTATGAGAATCAAGGTAAGTTCCATTTTGTGCTGCTAATCACTCCAATGAATTTCTGCAGGAGAAACCTGATTAAAATGAATGACTGTAGCAGCTTTGCATACAGAAAACAAAGAGAGGGTTACAATAAAAGTGCAATATACAACCTAATGATTATGCAGGAAGGAGGGGATGGATGTTGTTAGCAAGTATCTGCTGCTTGATATGATCGCTCTAAAGTTGGGCTAGTCAATATCCTAGTCGTTAGCTATCTGTGACTATTTAAATTTAAATTTGAGTTCATTAAAATTAAAAATTCAAGTCCTCATCTACATTAGCCACATTTCAAGTGGTCAATAGCCACATGTGGCTAGTGGCTACCATATAGGATAGCACAGATATGGAACATTTTCATCATAGTAGAAATTTCTATTGGATAGCAATCACCTGAAGTGTCTTTTTACTGGAAAGGTGTTGGACTTAGTGCTTGTATAATGAAAACCTGATTTTTCTTTTTAGTAATGCTGTGAAACTCTTTTCTCAGCTCCAGCTCTGTAGTAAGGATTGCCCTAAAATTTGAACCTAGAGGATTCACTTATCTTTAATGAATAAACTGTTAGTACTGATATTAATATTTCTGCTCCTAATGAATGTTTGCTATGTGCCCTGCATATGGAGCATTAACTATGTCCCAAGGAGGCAGTGGGAACAGGCTACTATCTGGAAAAAAATGACTTTGTGCTATGCTTGCCATGCTTGCTTGGTCACCCAGGGTTTCTTTCCCTCCTCTTTGGGAGATATGAGCTTTAATGGAATGTAGGATGTGGTGATCTGAGATCACCAACTAGTTTTTGTTCTTTTTTTTCTGTATCTACCCTTATGGTCCTTCTTGGATATACAAGGTTAGAGTGTTCTTATACTCTTCCAGTTTATCTCCAAGAATTGTAAATGTTTATTGGACTCCTCCATCTTGATGATATATGAAAATTGTAAGCAAAACAAATTCTTAAATGCCACATTAACTCCAGGTTCCAAAGGATTCAAATTCTGACTATAACCTTTGAAGTCTATAAAACAGCACGTAAATTCAGTCTTTACCTCTGTCAGAGGGGATATGGTTCCCGTTACTCTTATACACAGCTTGTGTTCCGGGATCTGCCCCTTTGAACACCACTGAGTTCTAGGCATTTTACAAATTTGTGTCATTTGATTCTTATCTCAGAGAGTAATAACTATCTATAGGTTACTTTGAGAAAAATGAAAGAAAATAAGAGCTGACCCAAGATCACAATTAAGTAAACTATTTGAACCTAAGGCAATTGCTTCTCTTTGTCTTTTTTTTTTTTTTTTTTTTTTTTTCTGACAGCTACTGTTATTGGGATAGCTACATAGAATTAAGCCATGGAAAGTCTGGAGGTGGTGTATGGGGACAAGAATAAGGACCATGTTCAAGAGGAAAGGAGAAGAGATAGTGCAGTATATTTGAGCTCTCACCAAAATGCTGAGATTCAGTAGGAATAGTTGGAGCAGACTCAGGAAACCAAGGCAGAAATTCAATTATGGATCAAGGCAATCAGAGAAAGGTTGCACTTAGGAGATTTGTGGGTTCCCAGGCTTACCCCAGAAACAAGTCTTAGGGCCACAAGACTGATGTTGAAACCACTAGATTAGGATCCTAGTTTCCTTCCGAGATCAGGTTGAATCCTTTAGTTGGTTATGAACTGCCATTCTCAAAGCTTTGGAATAAAGAAAATCCATAACATGTTTTCTTCTCTTAGTGAATCTCAGCTTAGCCATGACATTTCAGAGGAAGAAAATGGCATGCATTCAATGTTCTGAGAGAGATACTACTATATACAGTCATAATAACAGAAAGTCATGAAAATACAGAAACAACATAAGAAATTGTTGAGTGTTGTGTTTCAAATATAACAAAATACCCTAAGCTACTCAGTTAATAGTAAATGACTATTACATACAACATAGGACCAAAATCTCAGAACACCAATGATTGTCCAACCTTGTTTTATTGCAGACAAATTTGCTATGTTGTTTGCATTTGGAAACTTTTTCTTACATTACACAGGAAAAAAAAACAAGCTTTTCACCATCTGGAATTGTTAGAGAGGTATAACTATGGTGACAATATAGTTTATCATCTAAATAGAGACACTTTTGAGAATGAATGTAATTATTTGTAATTACACCAGAACCACAGGTGTAAGCCGGAACTGTCAGAGGCAGAACAGGGCACACTGTCACCCTAGTTATGGACCACAGCTGCATGCAACTGGAGTCATGACATTTTCCCATCTCAGTTGCTGAATATGACCAAAAGTCTGCTCGTTTGTGTCAGCTGATGATGTAAATGTACAACGATGAAGATATCCAATAACCTGTTTTTAAAAAATAGCTAGGGTAAAGAAAAATGTGATTGATCATTATTGTTGGGTTTTTATCTTAAAAAACAAAACAAAACAGAAAACAGTCACTTGACACAGTACATTCAAGAAAAAAGGGTTCAATTACCAATCTCCACTCGGCATGGGAGAGTATTTCTCTTCAATCTAAATAAATAATCAATTACCTACTATCGTCAAGGCATTTTGTATGATATTCTATTTCAAATGTGTCCGGTTTAGCCATTAGGGAAATTTGGAGGGCATTTGAGTTGTCACTATGCTTGGGTTGCACCACTGGTGTTTAGTGGGTGGGGACCTGGAATTGCAGAAGTCCTGCAATGTGCTGTATAGTCTCACGCAATGAAGTGATATCTTGGGTCTCTCCTGATGGTTGTGCGGAGAAAAACGTGCTTAGAAAAACCGAAGCCTAAAACTTAACTCCATTTTATATATAAATGCAAAGTATCTTTTTTACACTGTTTTAATAGCAACTACCATACACACTGAGGGAATATGCCCTTTGTTTTATTTGCTACTCTACCAAGAATCATAATTTCAGGAAAATCACATCACAGAAGGCATCATAGCTGGGTGGTAACACAACACCTTCGAATCTGTGACTGACATTCAACGTGACCCAAGCATTTATATGTCAACATGCTTATTATATCATAAAGGATTTTCTTCTTAATTTCTTTTACAATTTATCTTTACATTATAATTAGAACATTATATTGAGTTAAAAATAAGTGTGTGAGAGGTTTATATTAGCTATGAATTTCATTTCAGTATAGTAAATACACTATAGTTATAACATCTCTGATTTAAATAGGGGTCTTTGAGTTGGATAGGGCTGTGACCAAGACTCCAGGGCAGTGTTATCCATAGTGTAGTCCCAGAATTGGCAGCAAGGTGGTCATTAGAGATGCAGATTCTTGGGCTTCACTCCAGATCAACAGAATTACAATCTCTTAGGAGTGGCATTCAACTGATCTGTGATTTAACAAACATTTTAGGTGATTCTTGTACATGCTTTAATGCATGCAACTATTTGAGGAGTATCGCTCCAGGTAAGGCAAAGATGAGTAATAAATTGTCTTCAAAGAAAATATAGTTTAACAGGAGAAATAAAGATATCTTCCTACTTGAGTTACATGAGTTAGAAAATCATAAGGATCACAATGACCAAAAACATAATAGAAGTCTGGCAATAACCTAATTCCAGAGAGTGATGTACCAAACATGATTTATCAACAGCAAAAAGCTGGGTTCTGAGACAAGTTTAAACTATGCAACCCCAATTAAAATGAACAGGACTTATGTTGTTAAGACTCGATACAGTCCTAAAAACATACTCATCAGAGTACTTAATCTGTTCCAAAACACGTCATTCTCTACTTTTTAACAGGGAGTGAACAGCTGCGATGTGTTATTAGTAAGCCATGTTTTCATAGGCTTTCTGGTTTTCTTTAGCCAAAGTCTTACAACAGTCTTTGGACAAATTAGTGCCTGAAGCCATAGGAAGTCTTTAGTCGTTTTGGAGAACTGCTGAGTAAGTCAGGTCTCAAAGACAACATGCCCACACGGACTTGCTTTGCCACCTTTGGCCTTTTCACCTTGGAAATGCCTTCACAACCAATTACACTATCCTCAAATGTCTATTTACTTTTAATGACTCTAGTTAAATGTTAAGAGTTATTCCTACTACCCAGTTCAAGACTAGCAAGAAAAGCTTAAACAAATCAATAGATTAAACTGGGAAGCTCTTAAATAAATGAGTAAGAATCAAATCGACATCTTAATAAATGAGTGACAAATTGTTGAGTGGCCTGCATGCCTTGGTGGTACTGAAACAGACCTCACCTTTTAAAAGTCATTAAGGAGATCAACATGGAAGCAATGTTGGAACATGAAACATGGAAGCTTTCTGTTTCTAGATATTCTCACATGCACTCTTACTCCAGGGCATTGTGGGGTTTTTGTTCCAAATTGTCAGCACAGTGGTCTAGCTTTTACAAGTTCACAAAAAAACTCCCAGGGATATTCTTCCTGTATTTTGTTGTTAGGAAAAATCCTGAAACATTACCTCCTCCTGCCACACACAAGAAAGCAGCCTCTCTAAGATTCCTCCTGGGGTTGCCTCTTGTTGGCACTTCCAAGGTTGTTTGTTTCTAAATTTGTCTTATTTTCAGTGTTGCTCCCCAAACACTACTGAATCTCGGCAAGTCCATTTATGTCAGATTCTACACCTAAAGGTGTTTTCAAAATATTGTCACATACCAATCATCCATAAGCTGATGAGACACAATGTCTAGTGTCCATTTTTGGCACACAGGCTGTTGCTATAACTGCGTAGCTCCCACTGGGAAGGAGAGAGAGAGAATGGCTTCAGTTCTTTTGATGACGGCAAAAAATCTATGTGCTAAAGTTATCTGGATAAAAGTATAAACTCCCCACCTTCTTTTGCCTGAAGACAACTTCACATTAACATTTCCATCCCCTTTGGTATTGAGAGCTGCTCAAGGAAGCATTTAGAGCAGGTGGTCCTGGTTGTGCTGAAGCAATTCCCCTAGGGAAAAGCACATGCTTACACTGTAGATGTTTCCCAGGCCAGTAAACCCAAGACAAAATTACAACTCCCAGTGGTCAACTCATTTAGTTTTACACAGTGAAGTCCATCTTCTTTGTTTGGAATGGAAAATGTATTCCTTTTAGAAAAAAAGTATAGTGTAATAGAGGAGGGGGAAAAAAGTTATTGAAAGTTAACAGACTCAGGAGATAATAAAAGTTCTGCCAATGATCAGCCCTGGGATTTTGGTAAAAAATTTAAGAGTTCTGTTCATTAACAGTGTCAGTGTGTATAAAAATTAAGAGGTTTAAAAATCCTAGATGGCTTGTGAAAGGACTTTAAGAGGTGCACATAGGCATTCATATGGATAAAAATTTGGTGCTTAACAGCACATGCTTTATGCAGATTTTTACAAGGGTAGTTATGACCCCCAAAATTAAGAATCATGGGATTAAATTTCTCCAAGGAAACTTTACTACCTTAATGTTCTATTTAGTTCATTTCAACAAAAATTTATTGAAAACTTTCTATAAGCCAACACACTGTGTCAGGCTCTTGAAATATATGGATAGAGAGTATATAGGCCTCACTTGTTTACAAGTGAGCTATAAAGAGATCAATAGCATTAGATTTAATGTCTTTATAATCTGGATCCCATTCTTATTTTTTACTAAAATTTTATACAGAGTCCACAGGTGACTCTTATTCACAAAATCAAATATAGTTCCTAGAAGTATTTGCACACTCTGTGAGTTTATTACAAATGCAGCATGTCTGACCTCACCCTAGACCTCTTAAACCAGAATATGCATTTTACAAAAAAAAAAAAAAAAAAAGAAAATGATTCATGTATGTTACAGTTTGAGAAGCTTTGCTCTATGACGTTCAATAGTTCCACTTCACCATTCTAAACTAAAGAAATAAATGACATGGTCTTTGTTCTAGAGCAGCCTTAACTTTAATGTCATCATTACTTTTGTCTAACATAAAATATTCAGATTTCTTATAATCATTTAGAATACTCAAAAAAAAAAAAAAAAAAAACAAAGAAAGAGAACTGAACTATAGGAAAAAAATCTACCTCCTTACCTCTGTGTCTAAACATTTCTGGGCTTAATTTGTTGAGTTAGAGAATCAAATTGCTATTCTTAGCATTATTGTGGTTCATTGCAATTGTTCCATACATTTTGAATGAATGAACATCAAGAACGATACAACAAAAGAAGTTATCAGGAATCTTTGGTTTAAAAGAAAGGAAGTGACTTCCACTTCTGGCCAAGATGAAATAACAGGGTAAATATGATGTTTACCCTCCCATCTGGAACATGAGAAAAACAGAAAATATATAGGAAAAAACAGTGTGCAAGACCCTGGACATGAGGCAACGAAGGACAATGATGCCTGAGAGATGAGCCTTTCCATTACCCCAGATGACTGCCTTGGGATGGTTTCCAGACCACAGCGCAGGAGGGGTGCTCAGGAAGATCCCAGCAGACTCTTTACTGTGAGAAGACAGCGCTGAGAGTCTACAGAGAACAATACATCTAAGGTTGACAGAACAGAGTATCAGAGACAAGAGAGCTGCACAGAGGGAGAACTGTGGAGATCTGCAGAAGGTCCCCTGGAAGTCCCCTGGATCATTCCATGTGTGTGAGGAAACTACTTGAGGCTGAGGACAGAATCACCTGAAAGGATTAGACACTGGTCTGTATAACTGGACTATCAATGGATTATAAAAAATGCCTGCTCCCGTCAGCCAGACTAGAAAACCTCAAGATTCATGGGCATCATGTAGAGTACAGAGAAGGAACTCACCTCAGTCATGGGGAATAATTAGCTCTAGGCTGAGCACTGTTTCAGTCCCCCCTAACAAATCTTAAAAACAAGACACAGAAGAATTAAACTGCTTTCAAGTAATTTAACTGTATCCTTAAACAAAACTCAAGAGTATTTAGAGAAATATAAAATTATTTAGCACTCAAGAAGGTAAAATTCACAGTGTCTGATATCCTATCAACTACTACCAGGCATGCAAAGAACAAGGAAGATACAACATATTATGAGGAAATCAACCAACCAACCCTGAACTGATTCAGATGTTAGAATTAGCAGACAAGGGCACCATTAAATTTTGAAAGAATCAATTAATTAATATCTTTTTTAAAAAATGGAAAAGGTCTTACTTTTAGGAGAAACATCACCCTCTGGTAGTATTTCCAGGTATTGCCAGTAAAGATATTTAAAAGTATGTTTTCTCTTGGAATTTATAATACTTGCAGAAATAATTACAACTACATATGTAAATAAACAGTTGAACAATTGTATAGACTATATAAGTAATATTCAACAACTTGTGCAAATTTTATATGTGTCTACGTATGTATGTGTGTACATGTATTATTATATGTATATATAGATACATATGTATGTTTATACATGAGATAAATATGTAAATTGAAGATGCAACTAATAAATAGGCTTCCTGAAACAGCTGTTGTCCTGAAAATTAAATGTCATTCATTGTCTAGTGAGAAAGGCACTGTCTTTCTTATAATAATGATAGTATTCTTAAACGTTATTTAAATGTATTATAGCCACTCTCTGTCCTATAATCTAACCTGTCTTCTTCATATAAATGATTTACATCTAGTTTTCTCATATATGCATTTGTGTGACTATTGTGTGTCTTTTGCTATTAAAAAGTATGTTCTTTGTGACTATTGTATGTCTTTTGCTATTAAAAAGTATGTTCTTTGAAGTTTTCTTTCTCCACTGCATTCTAAATACCTAGAATAATCTCTGGCATGTTAATAAACATTGTTAAAAAATATTATCACATTGAAAGAATGTGATGAGTTTACCAAGTCCTGAAGTTTCAACAATCAGATAAAACTGAGGTATATGTAGAACAAATTCAAGTATTTGTTGTACAGCTATGTGTATACATTATAATCCCAAACCCATTTATAGAAGTTTTATATGATTAGATATTGACTTTGTTAGCCAACTTTAGTTTCTATCCAGGCAATTATATATTTGGCAACTAGACATTTGATGGTATAAAATAATAACTAAAAGCACAATGTGTGGAACCAGTGTGGTATAAAACCCTGACTCTACCCTTTACTTGCTGTGTCTATCAGGCAACAGAAAATACTCTAGGTATTTTTAACAGAGATATTTTAATACAGGCATTTGATTACCCTGGGGGTAGAAGGTTTAAGAAGCCAAAAGGGGAACTGAGTTCTCCAGAAGATTAGCAAAAGCAAGAAGAAGTGGCCACACTTAAGGCTAGCATTCCACATAGAGACTATGTTGCAGGAACCCGGGAGTCAGGGCCACCTGGTGGAAGACAAGACCATCCTACCTTTTGGGACCATGGGCTGAGGGGCTGTCAGGTGAGAGCTGGAGCCATACAGGGTACACAGCTACTGAGAGAGATGCAATCAAGTAGATAGAGGAAATGGTAGAAATACACTTGTTTCCTCTTTTCTCCTGCCCTCTGATCACCTGCTCTTGTATCAAATAGGATATAATAGCCAAAAGCCATTTGGCAAGGAAATCTGAAAAATTTATTTTGCAGGAGTCATTCTGTAGGCTCCAGTTATCCATCCTTAAGTTGGCTAAATGACCATTTTGTCCTCTAGCTTTGCCTCAGGGTTTTTCCACAAACTTCCTCTTGCTCTGGAATAATCTTTTTTCACCTCTTCATTTGGATATCTCTTCCTCATCATTCAGATTTTACTTTACGTGTCAATTCCTCAAGAAATTCCCTCTGAGCCTTTAGAAGAGGTTAAGCTTTTCTATTATACATACTCTTGGAGAATTTACTACATCCCTTAAAATAGTATCAGAATTTGTGATTAGGAATTTACTTGTTCACTTATGTCTAGAATGTCTTTCTTTCTTACTAGGTGGTATGCCCCATGAAGTGAGTTTTCCTCAGTGCAGACTCTTCAGAAACTAATGCATATTTGGCACTCATCTATTTGTTGGATGATGTTTCTCAACGCATATCCTCATCTCTGTTCTTGAAACATGATTAGTACCCAGGCTTCCCAGACAAACCAAGTGCAGCCTTGAAATCTTATCAAACTCCTATATATGTGGGGGTACCAAATTACCACTGAAATCAGCTTATTTAAAATTCCAGAAGAAAAAGTCTCAAATACTCTTTAACACTGTAGTCTCTTCTACAAAAGCTGCTACTAAAATACTTAACTCCATCTAATTCAATTTTAGAGCTAATTAGTCTGTTTTAGTCAGTGTTCTCCAGAGAGACAGAACCAATAGGATTTCATATATGTATAATTTATATGTATTAAATAAGAAGGATTTATTAAAAGGCACTAGTGCACATAATTATGGAATCTGATAAGTTCCAAGGTCTGCAGGCAGCAAACTGGAGACCTAAGGGAGCTGATGGTATAGTTCTAGACGAAGTCTGAAAGGCTGAAAACCAGGGGAGCTGACAGTATAGTTCCAGTCCAAATTCCAGGTAGCTTGAGGCCCAGAAAGAGCCAAGGTTTCAGTTCAAGTCTGATGGCAGAGAAAAAACAACAACAAAAAAAATAATGACTCAGCTTGAAGGCAGTCAGGCAGGAGGAGTTCCCTCTTACTCAAGGGAGGGTGAGCATTTTTATTCTTTTCAGATCTTCAACTGATTAGAAGAGGCCCATCCACATTAGGGAGGGTAATCTGATTTACTAAGTTGACAGATTCAAATGTTGTCTCATCCAGAAACACCCTCACAGATACACCAGAATGGTGTTTGACCAAATGTCTCGGCATCCCATGGCTCAGTCAAGTTGACACATAAAATTAATCATTACAATTCTACCCCTTGTCAATTTGACACCCCTACACATCTCTTTAAACCATCTGTAACCTCCAAATAAAGATAACAAAACGGTCCTAATTTCAGCTAATTTCAACTATTCTACATACAACCAAAAAAGTGCTAACCCCTTCCCCAGTAGAAGAGATAAAGTCTTTGAGTGATGCTTACTCTTCTCCTTGATATCCTGTTAACTTAAATATTATGATGTAAAATTGACAATACTTAAATACTATGATATTAAGTCAATACATCTTATGATACTGATAAGGGAATAATAGAGGGAAGAAAACAAAGATGTTGTTTTCTTATATTCATACACACAAACATATTTAAAACAAACAAAAAAATATGATAATTATAGTTCTCATTTCT
Organism: Eschrichtius robustus; assembly: GCF_028021215.1. Lineage (NCBI taxonomy): Eukaryota > Metazoa > Chordata > Mammalia > Artiodactyla > Eschrichtiidae > Eschrichtius > Eschrichtius robustus. The sequence goes on from NC_090839.1 coordinate 36,392,493, forward strand.
ATAATTGATCATGAGATTGTAGCTATTATTTATAACTAACTTCTTCTACTTCCAGTTCTCTATTTCCTTTGCCTTCAGCAAGCACCTCAGCAGGTCGTGATCCTTTACCTGGTGGGATGACAAAAAGAGTCTATTTGTCCCATTCCTGAAGGGTCTGGGTCAATAGTACTCCTACCTGGATTGGGATTTTGTATTTCTCCATGGTAGTACTAATAGTCACACTTAAGGATCTCTTGTACATACTGTTCCTTACCTCCATTGTAGAGTGGTAGTCTAATATCCCATTGTAATCTGGATCAATCACCACAACACAGGAACTTCCTTTTTTGCCTGTTGATTCAGAGGCATGAGAAGCCCAATGTGGATGATGGCAATGATTCAGGGGAATAATTGTTGTGTCTCCTAGTCGAAGAATTTCTCCCTTTGAAATTAAGACCTCTAGACCAGGAGAGCATAAAGTAATGGGAACAGGCAGCAAAAATTTTTGCTAGTGGGCCACTAGGAGTAACAGTGAGTGGTGCCACTCCCATTTCCACCCATTAATTCATGGACACATGAATCCTGGCTATTGGAGAAATAGTACCATATATTCATATACTGAACAATGATTTGATTCAGAGCATATGTAGCCTTCTAGAGAAGCTTGCCTCAGACCTGCAAGGTACTGCCACCAAGCTGCACTGTAACTGAGTCTTCAAGAGGCGATTACACTGATCTATCCAGCTAGTTGCTTCAGGATGGTGGGGAATGAGGTAAGATCAGTAAATTCCATGAACAGGGGCCCATGGCTGTACTTCATTTGCTGTGCAATGAGTTTCTTGATCAGAAGCCATGTTGTGTGGCATACCAGAACTATGGATAAGGCAGTCTGTAAGTCCATGAATTGTAGTTTAGGCAAAACCATTGCATGCAGCAAAAGCATGGATACCCATGTATCCAGTGTGTCTAGTGCAGTAAGGACAAAATGCTGGCCCGTCCATAATGGAAGTAGTCCAATGTAATCAACCTGCCACTAGCTAACTTGTTAATCAACCCAGGGAATGGTGCCATGTGAGGGAATTAGTGTTGGTCTCTGTTACTGACAGATTGGGCCCTCAGCAGTGGCCATAATCAGGTCAACTTTGGTGAGTGGAAGTCCTCATTACTGAGCTCATACATGATCTCCTTCCTGTCACCATGACCACTTTTTTCATGAATCCATTGGGTGATGAAAAGTGTGGCTGAGGAAAGAGGCTGACTGGTATCCACAAAATGGGTCATCTTATCTACTTGATTATTAAAATCCTCCTCTGTTGAGGTCACCACTTGGTGAACATTCATATGCGACACAAACATCCTCATGCTTTTTACCATTCAGAAAGGTCTATCCACATACCTCTTCCCCAAATTACGTTGTCACCTATTTTCCAATTATGTTCTTTCCAAGTCCCTGACCATACAGCCAAACCACTGGCCATAGACCATGAATCAATATACAGTCTCAATCTGACCATTTATCCTTCCAAGCAAAGTGAACAACCAGGTGCACTGCTCAAATTTCTGCCACTAGGCATTGTGTCTCTTTCTTGGTTGGAGGAGAGGCCGGATGCAACAACATGTGCTTCATCTTAGGAGGAAAGTCTTGACATGCCCCATACTTCTGGACCCCTAGAAAATAAGGCTGAGGTAGAAGAACCTTGAGTTTTAGTCAGATTTATTTTGTAACATCTGACACAAATATCTTACCAATAAGTTTAGAGTAGTTGCTACTTCTTGATCACTAGGTCCAGTCCTCATAGTGTCAATAATGTAATGGACCGGTGTGATATCTTGTGCAAGAAAAAGGCAATCAAGATCCCTATGAACTAAATAGGCCTGGAGAGCTGACACACTGCTGAGGTAAGACAGTGAAGGTGTATTCTGGCCTTGTCAGAAAACTGCTTCTAATTATCCTTATTGACAGGGATGGAGAAGAAAGCATTTACCAGATCAATAAGTGCATACCAGATGTCAGTGGATGTGTTAATTTGCTCAAACAATGAAATACACCTAGTACAATTGGAGTCACTAAACTGTTAATCTTAAAATAATCCACTGTCATTATCAATGATCCATCTGTCTTCACAAACCAAATAGGTTGAATGAGGATCTGATGGGAATCACCACACCTTCATCTTTCATGTCCTTCATGGCGGCACTGATCTCTGTGATCCCTCCAGGAATGCAGTATTACATTTGATATACTATTTTCCTAGGTAGAGACAGTTCTAGTGGCTTCCACTTGGCCTTTCTTCTCACAATAGCCCTCACTCTACATGTCAGGGAACCAATATCAGGATTCTGCTAACAGCTGTACATGTCTTTCCCAATTATGCATTCCGGAACTAGTAAAATAACTTCAGGAACCCACTGGGTCTACCGTGATATAAACCTGACCTAAAATTCCATTGATTACCTGACCTCAATAAGCACCTACTCTGACCAGAGGGATGTCTTGGGACTACTGGAACTAGTGTCAGTTCAGAGCCAGTGTCCAATAGTCCTTGATATGTCTGATTATTTCTTTTTCCTCAATTCCTTTTATTCAAGGGATTCTGGGTCTCTAAATTGGCTCAAGTCTGGGAATTGATTGAGGGTCTGTGTTAATATCATTGAAGTAGATTTCTGTTCACTTGACCTAGAAATTTTCTGCTTAGGTAGACAAGTAAGAATTTATTAGGTTTCTTATCTCTTTCACTTTCAAGGAACACCATGATCAACTCGAGAGTGCCACACGTCTTCATGAATCAGACTATTTTGATTGGTATTTTGACTCCCATCTCCATTACAGTAACCATGCCCACCTTTCCATTGGTGATCCAGTGCTGTCACATGGCCCCTACTACTCTTAGATCCAATTACTCTTGTTGTATTTACATTTCCCCAATGAGTCACCACAGTTCCCACTGTAAGTTCTTGGCTACAGAGAGTGATGACAGAGCTCTTCAAGAATATCAGGGCTCCCTTCACAAATTTATTTCTCACAGTCTCAAAAGGTCTGTCTCTGGACACTCTCAGGGGGTATGAGTATGTTTTAAATGACAAATCCACTTTAATATTCCAACCTCCGTAGTCTTTGAATCCTTTCTTCTATATTAAACCAAGTTTAGTCTGGCATTTCTAACTCACTCACTATGGGCCACCTTTTGGTTCATGTTTCAACCAACCAAACAAGTAAACTGTTGGAGCCCTTAGTAACTCACCAAACTGCAACATTAAATGCAGACTCTCTGCATAGTGAGTCTAAATCAATAAATTTGGCCTGATCCAACATTCTGTTCCTTCCACCATTATCCCACTCCCTTAATATCCATTCCCACATATGTTCCCTGGATTTCTGTCTGTATAATTTGAAAAACTCAAGTAGTTCTTTTGAATTATAGCTCACCTCCTCATGAGTCACACTTTGTACCTCACCTTTAGGGGTTTGATGTCACTTGAGTCTAGTTATATGTCTGGAAGCAAAGAGGGGTGCTGGAGTTGGCTACTGAGGAGAATCCACATTGTTTAGCTCACATTGTAATTCAGTCAGTCACAGGCTGAAATCAGAAATTTCATCCCTGAGGTTATGGGAGATAAGGATCTCTTTCAGGGCAGACATAGTAGACATTAAGTCATTTATGTGGTGCTTGAGCTGGGAATTCAAATCTCTGAGCTCATCATTTTCTTTCCCAGTCTTGTCCAGAGACTTTAGGAGCAACCATCCAATTTTAACATACTTGTTAGTTTGCCAAAAATCTTCAGAAGTGTCACCCACATTATCACCCACAACCTCACTTCTTGTGAGTGGTTGATTAGGAGTATCCAATGGTGGTATTTCACATATCTCTATTACCAGATCATGCCATGGATATCAGTGTTCTCTTTACTACTGGGAAGAGAGTAATCAGCATTTTTAAATTTAATAAGACTAGAGAGCAATTCCAGAAACCTCAGAACCAATTCATTAAACTTATCCTTAAAATTCAGTTCTTCTAGAACCATCCTTGGTACCAAAATCTGTATTAGGGTTCTTAGGGATCTACAGAGAAATAGAACCAATAGAGGTTATTATAAGGAATTGGCTCATGTAATTATGTAGGCTGATAAGTCCCAAAATCAGCAGTCAAAAGACCCAGTTCAAGCCCAAAGGCAGGAAAACAACAACAACAACAACACAATATCTCAGCTTGAAGGTAGTCAGATACTAAGAGCTCCTTCTTACTTGTAGGAAAGTCAGCCTTTTTTTTCTTTTCAAACCTTTAACTAATTGGAAGAGGTCCACCCACATTAAGGAGGGCAATCTACTTCATTAATCTACTGATTCAAATGTTCATCAGTATGTTCAAATGATTCATCCAGAAACTTCTTCACAGAGACACCCAGAGTAATGTTTGGCCAAATGTCTGGGCACCCCATGGCTCTGTCACATTGACACGTAAAATTAACCATCACAACATCTGATATGTACCAAGCATTGTACCAAATTTTAAGGACCGTGATGTGAATAGAATACAGTTCCTGGGCTCCATGATATCACAGACTTTTGGGGGAAACAGACATATGTGTAATTAAATATTCTGAAAATCACAAAATTCTCTTTGAGAATGCATTCTTGGTAAGAGAGTTAGTGGGACTTTTGTGGCACTTGAAAATGACTAAGAAGAGAAGACTAGGTAGGACCTGATTACAAATGATGTTAATGCCATATGTCGTGGCTTCTCTTAGAAGTAGACTCACAGTTAAGAATTCAAGTGCAAGTGGTTTATTTTAAAAGTGATCTAGAAACTGTAATGATGGAGTGGGGAAGTTAGACTGGGAAGAAGAGGAAGTCACTCTAGGGTGAATTTCCAAATTACTCTGGGCAACTAGAGCTCAGTCTCACTGGGGCACTCAGAAACAGCACTGAACATGTTCCTCAGGTACTTTTTGCTCCTGATGGGTGAAGGGACTGGAGTGTATTATAAAATATCATCCTTCAGTAATTCCTTGAGTGTTGCTTCCATAAGAAGTAATTCCTCAGCATTTCTGCCTTCCCATGTGCACCAGCAAATATGGCTCTGGTGTCCAGAAAAAAACTTTCAGCAAAAGAGATGCAGGGACTAGTACTTGTTACTCAGGTTTGCATGCTCTGAAGGAGAAGAGTCTGGGGACCTGGCAAGAGCACTGTAGGAAGGGCATTTCCTACAACAAATCAGGAAATCTGAACTTTATTCAGAAGACATTGGGGTGTCACCAATGGAATGTGTAATGTAGAATAGAGAGGAAGTAAAAGATGACCTTGAATCTCATGGGTGTTGAAGAAGAGATTGGCACTAGTAACTCAGAGTCAACTTGATACCCTCTTTCTCTTACCCTTCACATATGACCATTAGGTTTCAAAGTTCAGAGAAGAGACAGGGAGGAAATCTGCTAACTAGGGTCAAGGGACTAAGGATGCATTCATAGTTTCAGAAGTAAATGCTGGAGGCTGCTTTATGCTATCACATAAAGATCATGAAAGTATTAAGGATATGCCTGTTTGAATGCATTTCTATCTCTTAACAAAAGCATTTCCACATGACAACAGTTGGTCTATGAATCCCAACAGTTTTCCATCAAGGACAACATTGCCCTCCATTTTATTATAAGTGAAATAATTTTTTTTAATATGCATTTCTTTGCACAAGTTTTGGCTCTAGAGAGCTCTTTTAGAGATTTTTGTTTAGGACTGTGATATTGATAACTGAGCAACTAAGATGTTCAAAGAACAGAGTTTTCATACCTTCTCTCACTAAAAAAAGTTAATGAACATTCATAGGACTGTTAGCTATTCTATCTATAGAAGCAGTTATTTTATTTGCTAGTAATTTGAAGTTTTTCACCCATCAGCACCACAAGGTGTATAGTTGATCAAAAATATAGTGAAAAACTAGTTGCCTAATACTCTACTTTCACTACTTTTGGGTACCTAGTCCAGTAAATCTTTTGAGATTTCCAATCTGTGGACACACAAAACCAGCTTAGTGACCAGTGACCAAGTCTGAGCTGACCGGCTAATGCAATAAGCCAGTCAATTTGACTTGTGTTGTTGCCTGAATCGACCAGTTATTTGTCTGAGATTGTTGGAAACTGAGGTAGAAGTTGAAAGACTGTACATATAAATGCAAATTCTGAGTTTGCAGTGGCAACTCATACACAACTCTCCCCTGCCATGTGGCATCTTTATTACCTCTCTCTGTACCATTTCAACCTCAGGTCTGCTTTAGGTCAAGGGGCTGTGTTGACACATAAGCCCACATTCATATATCTTACATTTCCTGAGTGCCTATCATGTCCCATACATTTTGCTGCATCCATTAAGGTACAGTGGTGAGCCAAAAGAGACACATGGGCCACACACCCATTCCTACATCATTTTCTCTCTTGCTTAGTCCCATCTTTTTGTAATTCTTTGTTTCCTGACAGAGGAACCAACCTTCTCATTGAAGCCTACAACTTCTTCAGTCAGGCTGTTCCGCTACAGAATCAGCCCCCACTGAAGTGATATGATCTCCAACACGATAAAGTCCTGTGTCACTCTCCCCTTTGCTGCATGTCATGCTCTGGAGCCTGGAGATGGGGAGCCACAAGAATACAATTCTAAAGAAGAGCTGCTTCACTGGCAGGCATTAGAAAGAAGGGGAGATTTGTGATTAGTTTAGTGAATTCGATCTTTTCACATTGATAATTTAATTGTTATCTTTGTGACTATTACAGAAGTTATGGCATCTTTGAAGTCAGGGCAGGAAGGGCTCCTGTGAATCAACTCCTTCTACTCCCTTACTTTTTCACACAAAGAAATCTGATAAAAGTGGTTAAGTGTTTGTCTTCACACAGTCTGCTTGCTTGGGAATCCAAAAAATCAGTGAAAAAACTAGAGATAAAATCTAAACTTAACTCATATTTAATTCATTATTATGGAAATGCAAGTTTAATTATAGTGATAAATTATTATTATTCTAAAGGGTCAAGACGCATTAGATTCCTCCAATTACTTCACTTAGGTTAATAACTATAATTTCTTCTTTAAAATACCAAAATTAAAAAACATGCTACTAATTCTCTGGGAACCAGGGGGAAAGGAGTTTAAAGCACGATCACACATAAGCTTGTATAGTTAATATATTTTTAGCATCTATAAAAGAGTGAGCTTTATTTCTTGGGCAAAGGAGTTTGTATGACATAATCTGTTTCCACTTTTTGAATAAAAATATGTTGTTTTTAAACACCTTTACCTTCTCTCTATTTCTAAAATTGTCTAAAGGCAATGTGATTTTTGTAAAATGTCTGCAAGTTTCAAAATCATTTGACTGCCAATGTCTCTAATTCTAAATCTGATGTTCTGGAGAAATGGGTGGCCTAAACCATGCCAGAATGTCTCATTTTATGTTTAAATGGTCTTAGATTTAATAATGGGCTGCAAAAAAGGCTTGCATTTAACTACATCCTTTACTGTTCATGCACTCATCCAAGCACACACAAACACAAGGGAATGCCATGCCCTTTAAATCCACGAGCATCATGGAAAAGACCCACTCTGGGCTCTGGACACATTAACAAATTACATCCCATTAGGTCAATGCAGAAATTAATTGTGGGATTCTTTTCAAATCCACATTGTTTCCTGGCTCTGTTGCGGGCCACTCAATTAGACACCTTTCAAGGCCTTTATGTTGGACTAAACGTAGCTAATTGTTCCATTTCTGCATGGAGTGATTCATCTCCCAGATGTCCCAGACCTTTCAGCAGCTCTGCTCCACTAATATCTCGACATAGGAAAATAGAATCATTTGGGACCAAGGCAGAGGGGAGACATTGGAAACAAATAGAGCAAGGTATTCTTTACCCCTGCCCTTTGGTATGATTAATCTTCAGTGAGAAAAGACTCCTGAATCATTCTCTTGACAGGATAGCCCCCTTGCCCTATCTGGCTTCCCACGTGAGGAGAGATGGATGAATGCTTCCTTTTTTCTCTTCCTCCAGGTGCAGCCCTATTCACACTCAAGCCTGACTGCACATAATAGAACAGTTTCTACTTACCCATTGCCTCAGCTCTGTATTTTGTCCTCCACTGTTTCTCAGTTGTTCATATCCCAGTGACAGAGCCAGACAAATTGAAAATGCATGAAGACCCGAAGACAGTCACTTATTTCCTTGAAGCACTGGAGTAAAAGTATGTGTTTGTATGTGTGTGTGTGTGTTTATATGTATTTTCTTACAGGAAACGTAACTTCAGAGTAAATCTATGGAGAAAGGTTTTTACACATTTAAGCTATTGCATTAGCTTGATTTTTTTTTTTTACTTTGAATTTTTGCTTTGTGCACTGTTTTCTTCACCTCTTTCCTTTACTCATAGCAAATGGTGTTATTCATCCATTGTAATAGTTTGATATATAATAATGCATGTTCTGGAATAGAAAGAAGGTCCAATCCTGTTATCTGTGTGGTTTCAACCATATTTAAAACAGCTAATAATGTATCATCATCAAACTTATTTTTTAGATTCAACACAGATTGGCAAAACCTTCTGATTTAAAGTGAGATGAGAAATTGGTAAAACAATATATTAACTTTATACGGATCCATATCCTAGAGTTAGGCTGGGCCCTACTAAAAATAATTAAGCTAAACATAGGCTTTAGTTTGAGTTCTCTGAAAAAAGACATTGAGACTATGATGTGAGGCATGTAGTTTATTTGGGAGGTGATTGCAGGAAGTGAATTTGGAATGATTTATGGAAAAGAAAGCCACCTATAAAGGGTGTATTATCAAGCAAGTTACCACTGTGGGCAGCTTGAGCTCAGTCCCAATGGGGAACTGTGGGAGCCGCTATGGAACATGCAAATCAAGAGTCCTCCCACCTATGGAGCAATGGAGCTGGAGTATTAATAGACTAAATTCCATTAGTCAGTGGCTGTAGGCTGCTCCTGAGAGACTTAATTAAACCTGTGTAGCCAGACAGAGTAGATTTGATCACCAAATAATATTCAGGAAATAGAAGGAAATGTGTTCATTGAAGGGCTGCTGGAGACCATGAGGATGGTAGGGCCCAGAGTGTCTGCTTCATCATCACACTTTCGGAAACTTTGGCAGGAATGATCACTTACTTTAAGCTAATAATTGAAAGTTGCATTGCTTTAGCATCTATGGAAACTCCTGACTTTGAAATGTAAGGTGTCCCTTGACTCTTCATTTTGTTTCATCAACATTTCTGACTGACTTTCTCTGCCCTCTACTTAACTAGACAAACCGCATGGTCTGAGACCACAACTCTAGAAAAACCTATTTATTTGTTTATTTTTCCATGTACAGTACAAAAAATTTTCCCCCGAGCCATTTGAGAATAAGGTACTAACCTGATGCCTCAATACCCCTAAATATTTTAGAGTATTTATATGAACAAGGACATTCTCTTACATAATAACAATATGCCTAACAAAATCCCATCCAAGTTTCACCAACTGCGTCAGTAATGACCTTTATAGTAAAAGGACTTATTTCAGAATTATATGATTTCACAATGTACATGTATATCAAATCATTATATTATACAGTTTATAAACAATTTTATTTGTCACTTATTCCTCAATAAGCTGGAAAAAATAGGACACTTTAGCAGATGAATTAAAGAAAAATAAGAACCATGTTGCACTGCAGTTGTCATGTCTCTTCAGTCTTTTTCAATCTGTGCACATTCCTTGGTCATTTCTTGACTTTTTATCCTTGGAAATTCTGAAGATTACAGGTCATTTATTTTGTAGAATGCTCCTCAATTTGAGTTTGGGCTCATTATTTTTCTTCTATTATTAAATTTAAGTTATACTTCACTGGCAAAAAAAAAAAAATCACAAAACAAATGCTGTGTTCATCTCATTGTTTCACACATATGACTCATGCGTTTGATGTGTCCCTTTACTGGTGATCACTTGGTTAAAGTGGTGTCTCCAGCATCCTCCACTGTAAATTTCACATTTTTAAATTAAGAAATATTTTGAGAAGAGGTATTTTGAACTCGTAAATATACCACTAGCTATCAAACTTTCAATTATTTATTGATTTATTTATTTATAAATATCCTGATATTCTCCTGGATTCTTATTTTATATATTGGCTCATAATCTTTACTATCCTACATGTTCCAATGTTAAAATTTTCCCAGATTTGGCCAGTAGGAGCTCCTTCCAGCTGGCTTGTCTGTCTTTTCAGCATGATCCCATCAGTCTTTGAGCACTTCCTAGGAAGACTTTTAAAGTTGAGCAGCCCAATTAATTGTGAAGTTATTGATGAGACCCAACAAATCATATTCCACTAAGGAAAAGCAGAAGAATAACTCAGACTAACTTCATTACCACAAAGAAGAGACCAATGAAGAGAAGAAAACCCAGATCCATGGCATGAGAGTTTCGACTGATACATGAGGTAGCTTCTGTGAGAAGTAGTAAGTATATCGGCATGGAAATCTCCCACATGAAATGTCTTGACTGAATTGATTCTAACCTTGCTGGAATTACACATGATGTAGAATTTGCTTTGACTATTTTGAATCAAGAATCACAAAAGATTATAGTTATAGCTAGTAAATTATGCTTTGGGTTGCAAGAGAATAGTGTTTAATACAAACAAATAATTTTGGAAGAATAAATATTTCATCAGTAAGTTAATTACATCAACAGCTAATTTTTTTTCAAAATATTCTGCTAAGAAAAGGTATCTGATTGTATTTGCACTAGCAGTACCAGAGATGTCCCATCTCTGCCAATCATCTCTTTTCCTTTTGATCTGGAGGTCACCAAGATAAGTATACACATTGGTCAATAGCCAATGGAAAATAAGAATACATTTAATCAGCAAAGAGGTCTGAGGAAACTGAGTCTACTGCCTCCCACCTCTCATCCCAATTCATAAGAAGTACTAGCTATTCACAATGGTGTTAAGCTATATGAAGCAATGGCCAGCATATTGTGAAGAGTACAAGTGAAGAAAGCAAGATTCCTGAGCTTCAAGAGCTATTGGTTCTCTGCATGGAGTAAATGAAGGGAGAAACAGAGGCCCGATTTAACCCACAGTCACACTGCCACTCATAACTGTGGTCCAGTAAATGTCCTGAACTTAGCTTCATGATTAACAAATTTTCCATTAGGAGGAGGTGGCAGGTAGTGCTGAACTGAGAGGTGGACAGAAGTGTTTCCTTTTCTACATATTCATTGTGATGTGGTTTAAGGAGGTTGTCAGCATGGCTCATTCAAAGATCCTGCCTTAAATGAGGCAAACAATGAGTTCAACAATTAAGACACAAGATAAAAAGTATGAAATTCAATGTAAAAGGTACAGAAAAATGGGCAAGTGATAATGTTTAAATAGGTTTCCTTGAAAAATTATTTGAATTTAACAGCTTTAAAATGTGATTTTCTTCTTGTTGACCTGCCCTACAAGTGGAGGAGGTGGTGCTGTCCCAGGTCATTACACAAGGGCCAATTCTAACCAGGTGCTTAGGGTCATAGGTTCAGTTCACTCATTGGATATACTTCCTTTAGGCTCAGTCAACTAAATCCACTGCAGAAGAGAACTTAATAAAGGAAAGGAAATCCTACCAGGACCTGCTCCAAGGCATCTTAGGGTTTTAAACCTAATGCTTGGCCTCTTTATGCCTTCGGGTTAACCATATGTAAACAGTTGCTACTTTTCACACCAGAAGCAGGTTACTTTTCAGAGGTGGACTGATTCCTTGGCCATAAAGTTTATAAGTCCACTGGCTAAGTTTATGAAGTGCTCAGGCATCCTTTGGAAATGAAAGGTGCTGTGTAGTGGCAAGAGCTCTAGGGTGGGAAGGATAGGAAACACAGTCAAAGGGCCTAAGTCTCATTAGCCCAATATATTGCTTTTGCAATGAAGTTAGACATATTCTAAGAGAATTAAGACTAATCCATAGCACTGAAATGCCCTTGAGCTGGTAAAGCATAGAGTCATTATATGCTCTGCCTTCAAGGGCCATTAAGCATGGGAAAGCCTAAAGAAAGGCTGGATGGAGAAAAAATAAAACACATTTGGCTACAATGGGTCTTGTCCCTGCTGTAAACTTCAAGCAACCGTTCACTGGATTGTTCTTCCCCTGCGTTTCGTGAGCATATTATGGAGACTTGGAGAAGGATTTGAATCAAATTTCCTCAATTTTCAGCATTTTTTTCAGAACCTTGACTTTCTCCCAGGGCCACTAATAATACATCTTCTCCAGAAGTAGATGAGACTTCTCTTCCTTAGTCATATATAGTACATAAATCTTCTATTCTCTGTAAAGGTGAATCAAATATGATTCCCTTTAAAGGAAGAGTAGTTTTGCTGTGTAATAAATGATCCCAAAAGTAGTGGCTCATACCAACAAGCTCTTCTTTTATCATGATAATGTAAGTTGGCATTTTGGGCTGGGCTTAACCAGGACTGCTTATCTCTGCTCTCATCAGTGGATGGTTGATGGCCTCATTCACATGTCTGATGGTGATTCCTGGCTTCAGGGTCAATGGAAGTAACTGGACCATGTGCCATTCATCCTCCAGCAGGTTAGCTGAGGTTCATTACAGGGTGGCTGTCATAATTCCTAAGAATAACAAGAGAGGAAAAGCCCCAGTGCTCAAGCACTTGTCAAGGCTCTGCTTGCCTTAGGTTTCCTGATGTCCCACTGGCCAAAGTCTGTCACATGCCTAAATCCAGATTCAAAAAATAGAGAAATAAACTCTCCACTTTTTGATGGGAGAGGCTGCAAAGTCTCACTGCAAAAGTCCTGGAAATAGGAAGAGAAGGAATTTGTGGTCAGTTTTGCAATGGACCATATAAGGCAAAAAACGTAAAGAAAGCTGAATATGTCCCACCATAAATGTGTTCAGATCCGAAGGAAGTTCTGGAAGATAACACCAGTTGGAGACATGGCTTCCATGTCTATTTTTGGTATATAATTGTCATCACTGGAATCATTCAGTTAATACTTGGAGAGATTTTTGAGCTTTTCACCGTATGATTTTTCTCTGTAAAATATCCCTCTCACAGTACATACAGGTTGATGAAGCATGGTTATTTTCAGACAGAGAGGCTCACTTTCCTCCCCCATTTCCCACCACTACCACACACATGAAGAAAAACAAAGAAAAGAAAAGAAGATAAAAGAATGGAAAAGAAAAAGAAAGTCCTAACTAGGTTATTTTTCTCCTTCTATTTTCTTCCTTTCCTTATTTTTTAAACTTGCCCATAAAGCAAAATGAAGTATGTGGTGAACCTGTTCACACTTTCTCATGATTAGTGAATGACTTCATACATTTATTTCTATATGTTGATGGAGTTAGGACACACTACCCACAAAATATTACGCCTTGGCACATTGAATATTTTAAGCTGAAAGAGTTTGAGAAAACAGAAGACACAGGAAGGTAGGTCCCTCTGACCTCCTCTCTGCCTTTCTTCCCTGAGACAGGTCATAAAACCCTCATGTAAGAGGTTCCCTCCCCATACCTGGAGGCAAAGAGCATCCTTATCTCCAAAGACAAAGGGACACCAAGAAGAATCCTAACAAACAGGACTTGCTAAGTCTCCCCCAGGTTATTACACTTACCTCCTATTCCTTGACTATCCTATTTCTACACAACTTCCCCCGTCCATCAAATCTAGCATTAAAATACACCAGCCTGTTTCTTCAGGTCTTCATTTCCTCACAAAAGGTCCCATGCCATTTAAAACTTGTACTAAATATGTTTGTACGCTTTTTTCCTATTAATCTGTCTTTGTCAGTTTACATTTCAAACCCAGCCAGGAACCCTAAGAGGCTTGAAGAAACTTTTTCCTTCCCTACAATGTCAAGTAAAATGATTCTTATTCCAATTCTGCCACTTACCAGCTGTGTGGCTTTGGCAAGTTACTTAAACAATCAACATCTCCTATCTCAGTTTCCTCATGAGCAAAATGAGAATAATGAAAGTATCTCCCTCAGAAGTTGTAATAGGAACTAAAAGAGTTGTTATACAGTTGACCCTTAAACAATACAGGAGTTAGGGGCACCAACCCACCCACATAGTTGAAAATACGAATACTGCTATCTTTGCCTCGAAAACAAAGGAATTGATCAATGAATCTCCAAAGAGCAGGAAGCTGTGACAGTCTGGATAGAATCAGGACTCAAACCCCACTTCTTTTAATGCCACGTATTGTGATCTCTAATAGAGCACAAACTCTTCCCCATACTTAGTTAATTTAAAGATCTTTAAAGTGAAAAAGACATGTACTATACTTATTGAAAAACAATCTGAGTATAAGTGGTCCTATGCAGTTCAAACCCATGCTATTCAAGGGTCAGCTTATGTTGATCAGTGGTTGGAATACAACTAAGATTAAACCACTGTTACAAGAATGTTTATTAAATAAAAACAACAAAAAGTTTCTGTTCATCATGGCCATGTCAGCCAAAGCTGATGAAGTATCAGAGACATTATCCCAATTTTAGAGCAAATCTAGTTTTGAAAATAATTTAGGCAGACCCTACTATCACTTGCCTATTCTTACTTTGCTGTTGTTAATATGGGGCAATGTTGTTAAGATGTAACAAATAATGTCAGCCCCATGGCCTTGCAGAATGTCCTTCTGCCTCTAAAGCACTTTCCACATATTTTATTTTATCCTTGCAGTAGAGTATGCAGAGATTTACATCAGTGGTATTTGAGGGCTATTTCAAAATATTGGCCCTAGAGTAGAAAGGACAGAAGGGAAAGCCAAGGGAAAGGAAAGGAAAGAATTCATTCTTCATCTTCTGGGGACCTAATAGCCATGCTCCTTGAAAAACTGCCAGCATTTTTTCTAGCAGTTTGAAGTCGGCAACTTCACTTATGAAAATCAGGAGGAAGCCACAATAATTGGAAACAATCACTTCAGATAAACTTCATGTATTATGATATAACCACAGTAAAAAGAAGGAAATTATCAGAAATTCTTCATAATCAAGAAAGCCCACATTGGGAGTAACTCCATTTGATCTATATTAGCAAAAAAAGACGACACGCTTAATAATGTAGAATTGTACGTTCTAGTTGGAAACTTCAGGTGTCTGATAGATTTCTGCAGTTTATATTAGGATATTTTCTGCTACACATAACAGAACGCCCAAACACAAAGGAGCTTAAACAGTAGAAGGTCCTTTTTATCACAGATCAAAATCTATGTGGGAAGGTATTTGTCAGCTTTCCTGGAACTTTTGGCTCTTTTCTTGATTTGCAAGATGGCTGTAGTAATGTTAAGCCTCACATCCTTACAGGATAATGTCACAGGCAGGAAGGGAAATAGACCTGCTCTTCACACATCTCAGAAAAAGCAATCTTTCCCTGAGTCACTAGATTTCCCTCTGATATCTTGTGGACAAAGAGTGGTCCACATGTTCATGCTGTAGCTTTATAGTAGGCTGGTAAAGTAAATTTCAGCTATCTTCAGCTTTTACTGGTACAGAATTGGGGGAGATAGATGACAGGGTCTCGAGTTTCCTAAGTGGCAAGAAGGAAGGAGATAACTCACACTGTCTGTCCCAAACAGTTTGGTGGGAAATATATTTTGATCTTAAACATGTACATATGAGTTTTCTCATTCCTCTCCCATCCCCAATTACATCTACATTCACAAACAATGCATACTCTTTATAATATTTTATGAATGACTATGTCTGAAGGGGCACAAAGATCTATCCAGGTTTAATAAAGCTCTGAGGACCACCTCCAAAGCAGTGGAAAAAACAACCAAAGATGTCCTCCCAGGGCCCATTGCCGAGCTGTATGTGCTGCCACCTGAAAGAAATAGCAGCAGGTCTGGTCTTTGCACAGGAATGTTTTCATCCATGTTTCTATGTATCCTTCTACTCAATTGAGAGTTGCGAATGGCAATATTTTATATTATTATCTTTTAAAACATAACATTAAATCAAACAATTTTTACACTTTCCAGAAGAAATATGGTGTAGTGGAGTGATTTTTAAAAGAGTATTTGTGGCTCTCTAGGATTTGGTTAAAGCCAAATGGGTGGGATGGGGCTGACTGGAGCCCACACTCCAGCACATCCATCTAAATAAGCTCAGCCTTTGTTATCTCTTTGATTCAGAGCTAAAAGAGTTCTGCTTACACATTTACTTGTAAAATGAATTTTACAGTTAAGAAAAATTTTTCAGTGGAAAGAGCTTAGGATTTGGAGTTAGAACTTGGAGGGAATCTTAATACTCCTGCCAATTATTAGCATGCCATGTGACTATGAACAAAAGCTTCCTTCCCCTTGTAAGGGTATTTTAATGACAGTGAACCCATGAATTTTGAGAGAGAAGATAGTTCACAAAATCACCTGAGCTCCCTAATTAGGTGCCCAGGAACTATCAACTTATTTCCTTATTCACATTTTCATGCTATAATTGTTACCAAGTCCAAGCTCGCTCTGCTCACTGCACGACAGGCCAGTGAATCGGGAGATGAGGTGCTGAGGCAAGGAATACTTTATTCGGAAAGCTGGCTGACGGAGAAGATGGCAGACTACTGTCTCCAAAAAACCATCTTATCGGGGTTTGAATGCCAGTTTCTTTTATAGCACAGAGAGGGGGAGGAGATGAGGAAGTAGAGTAAAAAGGCCATAAGATTTGCAAATATCCCCTGGAATGGCCAGCCTCAGGGAGGGGATGTGTTAATTTCTTCTTTCTTGTAGCCATCCACAGGTGGACAGCGTCCGGATGTTTCCCTGAACAAAGGCACTTTGATTTAACATTCAGGCAGAGGGACAGTGTTCCCCAAGGCAGGCCATTATGTATAGACAGTATCCTTTTAGTGAACAAAAGCAATGGGAAGCAAAGGTTAAAGTAAAAGAAACAGATCCAACATGCAGTCAGATTTGGCTCTTCCCTGTTACATAATCACAACATAAAACCCCATTAAGTTAGCATGCCATGATTTTCTTAGCTAAGGTAGATTGTTTCAAATTCTTTGTTGAAATAGCCATCATTCATGAAGAATATATTTCCTTATTGTAATGTTCCCATGGAATAAATTCTAAGAAATGAGTTTATGGATACAAGGATATAAACATCTGTTTGCTACTCAAGAAATTTTGCCAGATTCTATTTTTTCTAAATAGAATTATAATGGTTTATACTGCCATTAGCAATACATCATTGTACCAAGTTTAAAAACACGTTGCCAATTTTGGATAATTCTTTTATTTTAATTTTGGCAAATATATCAGGTGTAAAATAACATCAACGAGTTGTTGACTTTGTAATGGTCTTATTACTAAGGAAGATACATATTTTTCTTTATTTTTAAGAGTGACTTCGTTGTTTCTGTAAAAATGAGGCAATGGCCATTATAAAAATGAAAGCAATAAATAAACGTATAAAGAAGAAGTTAATAAACTATTCCAAATCCCACAACCCAGATATATTACATTTCAAATTTTGGTAAGTATTATCCCAGAAATTATAATGTTTTCTCTCTCATATCTTCACATAAAATATCAGATTAAAACATAAAGAGAGATACTATATGAACTAAATAATCTTATAAATACCTTTTACAATTAAAAGTATGATTTTTTGATGAATGAAATTGACAGGATAAAAATTAAACAAACTAATTTCTAGTTTTACCTATAATTTAGAAAAGATATATTTTTTACCGTTGGTGTAAGTTAAATCAAAATATTACAAGAACCACTATTATTATTTTTAAATCTACATATTTTACTACTCATTTTTGGGTGTATATATTATTTTAAGTTTTAAAGTTTGCAAATAGCCATGTACTTACACCGAGATTTAAATGTTAACTATTTTATTACTTCAGGCTATTTTTTATAAAGAAGTAAAATAATGCAAACATAGCATAAGGCCGGCATTTGAGTCATTTTCCTTTCCTTCTTCCCTCCCTTATTAGAGGAAATTGCTATTTTGAAATGAGTGTTGTTTTTTATTTCTATGCAAATTTTTGTAATTATACTACCCAGTAAGGCCATAAACCATACACCATTGTTTCATGTGTGCAGTGGACACTGTCATACCCCTGCCACACCCCTTTCACTGCTGGTGCCCTCATACTCCAGCTGCAGTGAGGGTGGGCTACTAATGGCTCTCAGCTGTCTTGTTCTCTGAAGGATTGTCCTGGGCTACATGGAAGATGTTCCATTGGGAGAATGCCTCCCACAGGTCAGCCCATGGCCAGTGATTGACTGGTAAGTGTGTGTGTCCAGGGTAGGGAGTTGAGGAAGAGAAGCAATCACCCTGTTGCTTCAAGATGAGACCAGTGCTGTGGTTCAATTTATTTTCCAGAACTCCTCTTGGGATCAGGCTGAGATGAGATTCCAGCCAAGCCCGCAACCTTGCTTTACTCTTTCCTCTGTTCTACCCTGTTTTCCTCCCTGCCCTTCTGTGAGCCATCCAGCAGTAGGTCACATATACCACAATCCTTGTCTCAGGCTCTGCTTTTAGAGAGTCCTTCCCAAGCGGATGTGCTATCTAAATTTATACATATTGTATACATTTTATCTTACTTATTGCTAATTACTTGTTATTTGGCACCTTGCTTTCTTTACATAACATGATGTTTTTGAAAGATTTATCATTATTGTTATTTGAGACTTTAGTCTATATCTTTTAAATGTTATTGATTATTTTATTTTAAATGAGTTTATTCCTCTAATCTCCTTCTAAGGGACTGTTAAATGTGAGTGTTTTTTGTTTTTGTTTGTTTTGGTATTGCAAACGTTGAACAATCCTATATATGTTCCTCTGCACATGTGTTTTAACATCTCTCCATGGCTGATGCCCAAGAATAGAATTGCTGGACCATAGGGTGGGTGGACCATCAACTTAGATATTGCTGATTTACCTTATAAAGTGTGGATAGTAAATAGCACTCCAGCCAGCTATTAACATGCATTACTGTTTTACAGTATCTTTGCTGATGCTTGAGATTCTCAAATTTATTACTACTATTTTTTAAGACTATGAGTTGGTGGATTATTGCTTTAATCTGTATTTCTCCAATTACCAGTAAGACTGTGTTTCTTTTCACGCATGAATTAACAATTTAGGTTGGTAACTGTGCAGGATGGCTTCTATTTCCCTTCTGAGTCTATTCTCCATCTTTTTCTGCCCTCTTTACTGAGGCTGATTTGATGGACATATTTTCCTGTTTAGTTTAGCCAATGGGAGCAGTATCAAGAGATAAAGAGAGAGGGAAGCAGGGGTATCTATTTTGGTTTCTTCTGTGAAGTTGTCATCATTGGGCTGCATCTCTTTAATGATGAGCCATTTCTCCTGTCAGACACTCTTCATTAACTAACACCCCACCTTTTTCACTCACTTGACAAATAGAATGTGGCAAAAAATGATGGTGTGCAAGTTCTAAGCCCAAATATCAAGAAATTTACATATACATAGGATGGTATAGAGAAATGAAATTTGAGAAGCAGCAGGAATTTTGGAGAAAAAAAATCACTGAGGACCTTAGCTAAAGCACCAAGATAGGCAGTCCCCAAAAGTTTGCCGGGAAAGACTATGACTGTTGAGAGTCTCTGGCAGAGCCACTACCTACTCTCTAGGGCTGTTCCTGAGAAGGCTGAAGCTGAAGAAGATATTGACCTTCCTTCTGCCTTCCAAACGTCAAGCCAGTGCCACTTGTGGCAACCTTTAATCCGGAAACAGACAGGGAATAACACATTGAGATAGGTAGTTCCCAGCAGCTCTTCTGAAATTGGCAGGTGATATTTGACAAGGGCAATTTTGGTTTTATACTTTTATTAGATTTTGTGTTTATCTTTAAAATGTCATCTTTGAAAGTTTAGGTTATCAACTAAACTTTTTCTGTAGTGGGCCTCTCAGTGAATATTTTAGGCTGTGAGGGTCATGGTTTCAGCAGCTGCTGCTCCCCCACCTCTTTCATCATTCTTTTTGGTAACTCTAAAAATGCAAAGTCCATTCTTCTTTCTTAGTTTGTACAAAATCAGGCTACAAGGTTTTGACCCAGGACATAATTTTCCAATATCTATAGCTGATGTCATTGCTGATACATTTAGATCAGTTCTGCGTGGTTTTTGTTGTTGTTGTTCTTTCTTCTTAGAAATTTTCTTTTTTCTTTCTTTTTCATCTTTACTGATTTCAAGTGGATCATATTATATTCTACCTTCGATTGGTTTGAAAGTTATACATTCTATTTCTATTATTTTAGTTATGGCCTTAATTTTTTTAATTGAGATATAATTCACATATAAAATTCACTATTTTAAAATGTTCAATTCAGTGGGTTTTATTTATTTATTTATTTATTTATTTATTTATTTAAGTTGTCTTTTTTTTTTTTTTTTAAACATCTTTACTGGAGTATAATTGCTTTACAATGGTGTGTTAGTTTCTGCTTTATAACAAAGTGAATCAGTTATACACATACATATGTTCCCATATCTCTTCCCTCTTGCATCTCCCTCCCTCCCACCCTCCCTATCCCACCCCTCTAGGGGGTCACAAAGCACCGAGCTGATCTCCCTGTGCTATGCGGCTGCTTCCCACTAGCTATCTATTTTACATTTGGTAGTGTATATATGTCCATGACACTCTCTCACCCTGTCACATCTCACCCCTCCCCCTCCCCATATCCTCAAGTCCATTCTCTAGTAGGTCTGTGTCTTTATTCCCGTCTTGCCACTAGGTTCTTCATGACCTTTTTTTTTTTTTTCCTTAGATTCCATATATATGTGTTAGCATATTGTATTTGTTTTTCTCTTTCTGACTTACTTCACTCTGTATGACAGACTAACTCCATCCACCTCATTACAAATACCTTCATTTCATTTCTTTTTATGGCTGAGTAATATTCCATTGTATATATGTGCCACATCTTCTTTATCCATTCATCCAATGATGGACACTTAGGTTGCTTCCATGTCCTGGCTATTGTAAATAGAGCTGCAATGAATATTTTGGTACATGACTCTTTTTGAATTATGGTTTTCTCCGGGTATATGCCCAGTAGTGGGATTGCTGGGTCGTATGGTAGTTCTATTTTCAGTTTTTTAAGGAACCTCCATACTGTTCTCCATAGTGGCTGTATCAATTTACATTCCCACCAACAGTGCAAGAGTGTTCCCTTTTCTCCACACCCTCTCCAGCATTTATTGTTTCTAGATTTTTTGATGATGGCCATTCTGACCGGTGTGAGATGATACCTCATTGTAGTTTTGATTTGCATTTCTCTAATGATTAATGATGTTGAGCATTCTTTCATGTGTCTGTTGGCAATCTGTATATCTTCTTTGGAGAAATGTCTATTTAGGTCTTCTGCCCATTTTTGGATTGGGTTGTTCGTTTTTTTGTTATTGAACTGCATGAGCTGCTTGTAAATCTTGGAGATTAATCCTTTGTCAGTTGCTTCATTTGCAAATATTTTCTCCCATTCTGAGGGTTGTCTTTTGGTCTTGTTTCTGGTTTCCTTTGCTGTGCAAAAGCTGTTAAGTTTCATTAGGTCCCATTTGTTTATTTGTGTTTTTATTTCCATTTCTCTAGGGGCTGGGTCAAAAAGGATCTTGCCGTGATGTATGTCATAGAGTGTTCTGCCTATGTTTTCCTCTAAGAGTTTGATAGTGTCTGGCCTAACACTTAGGTCTTTAATCCATTTTGAGTTTATTTTCGTGTATGGTGTCAGGGAGTGTTCTAATTTCATACTTTTACATGTATCTGTCCAATTTTCCCAACACCACTAATTGAAGAGGCTGTCTTTT